>NC_142884.1:53090915-53242430 GCF_051225735.1 Oryctolagus cuniculus | reverse complement strand
GTTTGCTTTCAGATTTATTCCTCATCCTCTTTTTATTGTGCTCTGCCTAAGGAGGGCTTGCTCTCTGTGGGCTCCCAGATAAGTCAGTTTCAGACTGTGTTCAGTCAATAGGAAATGTTGATGAAACGTTGAAGGACTGGACCCAAGACTCTCTTCCTTCTCTGTGTGAAGCTGGATCTGTATAACATCAGAAATACCTCACTGGTTTTTAGCTCCCTTCAAACTGTGGCTCTGCCTCTTGGGATCTGATAATTTTGCCTTTCCCTTGGTCTGCCTATTAGGGTACTTAGACGCTTTTTGCTTTTCTCATTTCTAGGTCATACCCTCTGGACTTTTAGAAATTTTACTGCCATATAAAAAAATTCCCAGGATTTTATCTCCTTGACTTATGCACTTTTAATAGTTTCTGTTTCCCTGGTCTTTTACATCATAGAGGCACATTTAAAAGATGTTAATGTGTTATTATTTCTCATAGAATTCCAGGGGTGAAAAGAATCTTAAGAGATTGGCTTAGCCAAACAGCCAGAATCCAGCGTGTGATGGAGAGACAGAGATGCAAATGTGTACTGATTCCATGTCAGAACAGTACTTTATAGACATATCTGCTCTCCCTAATATTAAAGAAAAGGTGCAGATAAGGATTGACTTTTAGTCCAATCTCCTTCTCATTACATCCTTTCAGATTTAGTAAGATGTTACTGAACAGATTCTGTTCTTTTTACTTCTGAGCATCACAACAGATTTACCTGTATTGTTTTGCTTTATCTTCTCATCAACCCTTTAAAGATGGAGGAATTCTTCAGAAATTGAGCTTTACAAAGGTGAAGTGGCTTGCCTACACCTACACAATATATAAACATCTAAAATCAGACCTAAACCCCAAATTAAGTTCTTTTCACAGCACAATCCTACTTCTCTTGATGATTAAATCCTTATCTGATCTTAAAGTTACAAGAAGAATTTTAGGGAGTAAAATGAAAATGAACAGTTTAATTGTGTTGATGTCAAATAAAAAGCAATGAATGTGTCTTTTTGAAAGGCTTTAATTATTTTTTAATTAATCTGATGTCAGATCTAAGCCTGACATGGTAACTTTTACCAACTCTGTTGTTTTTGTTTAAACAATGTCTGTAATATATTCCATTCCTCAGGTGCAAGATGAATGCCAGCACCTATGATGCTCCCTTTGCCTACCACATAGAATTTGCCTTTCTCACAAATTATTCAATCCAAGCTTCTCACCTGATATTAAGAACCCTTATCATCATGCTCTCCACAATAATTCAGTGCACAAACTTTGTTCGATGAGGGAAAGAAGAGATACACATCTTTAACTGACTCACATATGGGAAGGAAAAACCAATTAAAGATTATCTCTGAACCAGGACTGCCAATATGAGACAAGGTACATAACTAATCAGCCCAAGACATACAACAGGTGAAGTGATGAAAAAGTGATTGTGAGAAATGTAACAACAGTCTGATGTGCATAATTCATGTTTCCCATGGAGCCCCTGCCCATCTGCTGTGGCTCAATTGAATATCAGAAGATGGAAGGAGGCCATCATTCATTAACTCGCCAAACTCCTTTAGGGCCAAGATTCTCCTTCATTTTGTTTTTGTTCTTGCACCAAAGACTTGGAAACCACTAATATTACTCAATGGGTTTCTGAGGTTTGCCATTTAGTATCTAATCAGTTTCTCATCTAAAGGGAGCAGAGGTGTAGAGTGCTTTCTATACAAAACAAAGACAGTCTAACATCTGGTAAAGCTCCAAAGAACTGCCTTCTTCTCAACTATGATGGATTAAAACCATGAAAACACAGACCTTACTCCTACTGTCCTTGGAAACAATCCTCTCAGGCTTCAATTTCTCTACCTGCTTAGCCTCACGAAGGTTTTCAACACAAACATTTTCCAGCCAGCCTTTCTTACTCATTGTTCAAAAGATTTTTCTGAACTTAAAGATGCACATGGCATGAGTTAATGATTTTAATCTAGTTCTGTATTATACAAGTTATTTACTTAAAAGGTTATTATCAAATGCTTATTATTTAGCTATCCTCTATTAATTATCCTTTTGTATCAGGAGTAGTGCTCTCTCTCAATCAGCCAGATATTCATTTGACTGTACAATAAATGGCTCTGTTCCAGTCCTGGAATAGGTGATAGGGGTTCAGAAACACTAAAATCCAGTTCCTTTCAATGACTTCAAATCCTGATGGTTGTTTGTTATTCACATTAATGCCACATAAAGAAATGGCATTATATTCACATCTTAGATGTCCTTCTCTGCAAACTCCTGGATCTTGCATCCATTTTTCCAAGCTCTATCTGGAGTGTAAATTTTGTAAGAATGGTGACTGTGATTTTATTCATGTATTGTTAATTCCTAATCCCAATTGTGCCTACCACAGAGTAGTCACTCAACAAACATTTGTATTACTTTGTTCATTTACTGGAAAAAATGCTATTTTATGAAGCCAAATAATTTCTTCTTTCTCTGAGCCCTGTTTTTCTCAGACAAACTACTGGCATTACTTGCATCCCAGATGGCATGCTTAATTTTTAAAAACTAAATGAGGTTATACAATTTACTCTGACAGCAAAAATATATTTAAACCATGTTGATGACCCTTTCAATCTTAAACACATATCATTAGTGCTCCCTACACTTTTTTGCTTGTTGGTTTGACAGATTTTCAGTTTGATCAGTGGAAAAACAAATAGCACGCACACTGCAATGAATAAAATGCCTTTTTAAGTAGTATTCTTCTTTTGTTAAAAAAATCACAAAAAATATGAAAATATGATGTAAATATCAGGATTGTTCTGTGAATTTATATATCTGTAAAAAAGGCTTGCTTGGAACATTATTCATCTCATACTTTATTAACAATGAGAGCTTAATCTATACTGTATTATTACCCAGGGGACCCAGTTTGTAAGTTTTTCTATTAGAAATATCACAATACACACTATTTTATGTTTTTCTCCATTGCCCCTTTGATCAACCTGATTTTTAAAGTAAAAATTCAAATCAATTTGGTCTTCAAAAGAAAAAAATACTTTTATGAAGGGATGGAAGGATATAATAAAACATCTAAATATTTTTTGGGAAAATGGACATTGAATATTATGGAGAATATAGATCTTGTTTAAACCTAATTCTTTTTCATTAGGGAATTTTTCTGTAAACTGAGAGGTTTTGTTTCAATAGGATAATGGCCAAATGGTATGGTTGACCCAGAATTTACAAAAGCAGATTAGAACTATTATGACTTCAGGAACTGCTAGTGGAATGCAGAAATTCTGTAACTTTGGGGTTTATATTTAAATATTTCTACCAAGGTTCTTAAGAATGTAAGCTTATCTTGCACAAAAAGGCTGCAAGTTCTGTTTTCTAGCCAGAAATCTTAATAAACTAAACTTTTGGCATGGTCCATAAACAATAAACAAGATTAGTGAAAGTTATACAGCCTACTCATCATTGCTTCATTGAATAGTCACTCAATGGAGAGAACAATATTATAGGAGTTATTTACACTGATGTGAATCATTTGGTCCATAAACAAATGAGTAATGGACCTGTTAGTCCAGGAGATTAAAAGCTTAGCAGATGTTTCACAAGAATAAAATTAGTCTGAGGGAAGAGACCAAACAAATTCACATTCAATATGGGCTTGCAGTGCTGAATGGTACTAAACAAACTGGGTTTGTTGCATGGGACATAAAAGCACATTGCCATTTTTGCTAAGGATCATCTATAAAGACATTTCAAAGGTTCTATTTGAAAAAAATCAGCTGTTAAGCAAGGAAGTAGCTACTAAGAAAATGGATCCTCAAGCAGTTCACTCCTAACTTACAACCTTTGTAAAAGGCTGCCTATCATCTTCTGGGGACTGAAATCTATGCACAGGGGTTTTTATTCATTGAGCTCTGCACAAATTGTTGATGCATGGAGCCACTACACTATGTAATGGTGTGCCCTGCAACCCTTTTCATATTACCAGTCAACAAAGTAGTTAGGAACCTTTCTCATGATTTTGAAGAAAGATGAACAAATAATATGAAAGTAAGGTTCAGAAAAGGAAACAAACTATCCTAAATTAATCAGAAAAATCATTCTGATATTATGTAGTTAGATTAGATGATTCAGAAGAGTCATAATGTTGATGATTGTGTGCTTCAACAATTCATGAATTTATTGTCTACAATGAGTATTATACTAAACTAAATACTGGTCATATAGAGACTCACTCTCTGCCACCAAGAAACTTGCTATCTCTCTAAAAGGATTTATAGCTTTATAATGAGAAATTCTGATTCTGTATCTCCAGGCCTCCAAGGATGCACTGACTCTTAATTAGGACTCTATGAGTATTAGCCAGTTCAAGAACATTACTGATGCTAAGATGAGGAGGGGAGGTGGATCTACACTGACCAAAGTCTTGGAATCCCACATGCTTATATTTTTACAGATGCATTCGGTGAATGCTAAGTCCTGAGGATACAACATGTTCTTTGTGTATATTAGTTATAAACTATGGTCATAATATTTCAATTAAGAAATCTATGATGAATTTAATAAAATTGTTGAAGTTATCACAAGTATAATTAACAGAGCTAGGATTAAAAATATGAATATATTTGAGTCTGATCCAAAGATTCTTTCACTAATCCAATATTAAAGGATTTGCAGGTGGTCAGGGTATCAATAAAATGGGGAGTTTTTTTTTAAATGAAAATACAATGCTCTTCATCAAAAGTTGTACAGAATGCTTTGGTTTATTAATTTTATAATTTTTTTTATTTTTTGTAATTTTTTTATTTATTTTTTTGACAGGCAGAGTGGACAGTGAGAGAGAGAGAGACAGAGAGAAAGGTCTTCCTTTGCCGTTGGTTCACCCTCCAATGGCCGCTGCGGCCAGCGCGCTGCGGCAGGCGCACCACGCTGATCCGATGGCAGGAGCCAGGTGCTTCTCCTGGTCTCCCATGGGGTGCAGGGCCCAAGCACTTGGGCCATCCTCCACTGCACTTCCTGGCCACAGCAGAGAGCTGGCCTGGAAGAGGGGCAACCGGGACAGAATCCAACGCCCCGACCGGGACTAGAACCCGGTGTGCCGGTGCCGCAAGGCGGAGGATTAGCCTAGTGAGCCGCGGCGCCGGCCAATTTTATAATTTTTAAAAATTTTATACTGACACATGAAATTTGGATATATTCATGAGGTACCAGGGCCATTTTGATACATGTGTGCATTTTGAAGTGCCCTATTAGGTTAAACATATCTACCTCCTTAAATATTTATCAATTTTTATGAAGAAAACATCCAAAACCCTTTCTTTTAATTTTGTATGTATTTAGAAAATATCCAGTACATTATCATTTAAAACCATAAATATCTAACTTCACCTATTTTAAAAATATTTTACTGTTCATTGAAGACAAACTGGCCTAGGGCCACATGTATAAAGATGTGCAATCTTAGCATGATTCAAACTTTTTAACTGAGGCAAAGTATTTGATAATCTAACTATGTAAATGAGTACTTCCATTGTATGATTCAGTTAAAAATATACTATTCCTCTCAGTGTAATTTAACTACAGCTTTCAGTAAAATTTTCAATCTGCATGATTATTAGGAAATCTTGAACACATTTCCTAATAAGCCTATTACATAATCAATGATACTGATCATGTAGTGGGATAATTTGCCATCGACTTTGAACTGCCTTCAAATTCCCCAAACATAAATTAGCATAAATTTTTAATTTGAATTAACTTTGTTTCTAGAAAAAGCATCAGAGACTATAATTTTGCCTATGTAGTTATTTGTAACATATCAGATTAAGTCTTTGGGCTCAAAATATTCCTGCAAAAAATATCTAGGGCAGAATTCATGTCTCCCACCACACCATGTGCTTATTCCATGGCTGATATATGCCCCCTACTCTTTACCTTTTCTGTCCTCATAAGCTGTCCTGCTTGTAATACTTTGTTGAAGCATCACATTCCAAAAAATCACTTTCCAGCAAGTATAGGTCAAAGCTATACTCCGTAGCTGAAGTAACTGGGTTCTTGCCACCTATGTGGGAAATTTGGATTCGGTTCCTGACACCTGGCTTTGACCCTGGCCCAGCCCCAGACATCGCAGGTATTTGAGGAGTGAACCAATATGTGGGAGTGCTATCTCTTTCTCTTTCATTGTGCCTCACAAATAAATAAATAAAAATTTATTTTCCAAAAAACTATTGCTCCAGTCATGTGAAATTCCTTGCACCTTCAAATTCTTAAAAGGGATGCTTCTACTACCCATTTTATAGATGAAACTGTCAGAATACAATAAGAATTTTGCTATGTGTTGTGAATTTGAGGATTAGAAGTTCAATATGGGGGCCAACATTGTAGAATAGCAGGTAAAGCTGCCAATTGCAGTGCCATCATCCCATATAGGTGCTGGTTAGAGTCCCAGCTGCTTCACTTCTGATCCGGCTCCCTGCAAATACACCTGAGAAAGTGGCAGAAGATGGTTCAAGTCCTTGGGCTCCTGCACCTATGTGGGAGACCAGATTGAAGGTCCTGGCTCCTGGCTTCAGTCTGGCCAGCCCTGGCCATTGCAGCCATTTGGGGAATGAATCAGTGGATGGAAGACCTCTCTGTCCCTCTCCTCTCTCTGTAACTATGCCTTTCAAATAATTAAATAAAAATTTAAAAAATTAAAGGAACATTTTTAACAAACAATTTCTCACTGTGAATGGTTTGAATATCAGAATAAATGATATGTGGAATGATGAGAGACCCATAAAGAGACTGCAAATATAGCATGGTATGCTGAAATAACAGATGAATAGATTAATAAGAAGACCAGGGGAAAGAGTGAAGGAAACTGTAACACGAGTCACAAATTCTATGCAAAATTCATAATCGAGGACACATGGATGAATATTTTGACTACATGTACCTTCAGTTGATGTTGTGGGTTAAGAAAACATGTAATACATATAATGTTTTGAGGTGGAAACATAAAGTATAAGATAAAATAAAATCTCATACTGAGAAAGATATTTTCCTTTGTAAAAAATATTTATTTTTTTCATTTCAAAAGCAAAGAGAGAGATATCTTTCATCTGTTGGTTCACTCCTCAAACACCCACCACAGAAGCCAGAAACAGAAGCTAGAAGCCAGAAAGTCATGTGAGTGACAATGACCCAGGTACTTGAGCCATCCTCTGCTGCCTCCTAGAGCATATATTTGTAGGAAGCTGGCATCAGAAACAAACCTGGGATTTGAACCCAGGCATTCTAAGGTGTGGGCATTCTACATGGCATCTTATCTGCTGTACCAAATGGCCACCCAAGCCATTTTCCTTTCAATATATCTTTCACCCTTTTCAAATACATGCAAAGATTCGGAAAACTGACAGGATGTTCTCAACACCATTCTAGAACTTGCTTACTCTAACAAACAAAAGGCTTTTGGATCAAAGCCCTCATACAAGAACATCATCTTGTAAGAGTATAATTTTATGGTTGTTTTCTTTGTATTAATTTATTTTTATCTCATTCTACCCTAGCACATTTTTAATGTATAAACAAATCCTTTCATAGGTTGGCAATCAACTTTGCAATCATACTGACATGGTTTGATTCTTTTTTTTTAAAATGTTATTTAAGGTATACAAATTTCATGTTTTTTATATATACAGATTTAGGAACATAATGATACTTCCCACCCTACCTTCTCTTCTGCTCATGTTCCCACCCTTCTTTCTCTTCCCTATCTTATTCCCACTCTTAATTTATTAAAAGATTTATTTTCAGTTTACTTTATAATCACAAGATTAACCCTACACTAAGTAAAGAATTCAACAAACAGTAAGAAGAAAAAAAACACTGTTCAACAGTAGAGACAAGGGCTATAAATGATCATCAAATCTTAAAATGTCAATTTCACTCAAATACATAACATTTTAGGTATCCATTTCGAGTCAAATGACACTGATTTTTTTCTAGTCATGATTATGGAGAAATAGATTTTCCAGAATCAGAAAAGCTACATATGAAGATTTAATGAGGTACATATGGTTTCTCCCCATGGATGAAGATATGTCCTTACAGGGTCTGGATCGGATTCCATAAGCAAATTCATTAGTTACTCTTGTTGTCTATACCTTTTAAAAGTGTCTAGATTCTGATCCTTACCATGTGACTCACACCTCCATTATCAGAGCCACCGTAATCTCTAACCTCAATTACAGCAACAGCTTCCAAGTGATCTGGCAGTCCTTCTCTTTCCTTATACCCCATACTCAAAACAGGAATGAAAATATTCCCCTAAAAATACTGCCTGGGGAAGGCATTTGGCACACCAGGTATGATGCTACTTAGGATGTCTTCATCTCATATCAGTGTATCTACATTTAAGTCTTGGTCCTGCTTCTGATTCCAACTTACTGCTAATGAATAACTTTGGAGGCAGTAGGTGCAGACTCAAATATTTGGTTCTGGAGACCTGGATTGGGTACCAGCTTACTGGCTTCTGCCCACCCAGATCAGCTGTTGTGGGCATCTGGAAAGTATCCGAAGGCCTCGGTCTCTTTATCTTTCCAATAAAATGAAAATAAATACTTCTTAAAAATGCAATCATATTGTATACCTCCTCTATACGGAACCCTTGAACATCACATTTTATTCAGAAAGAAAGTCCATGTGTTTGCAATGTCCATCTAGGGTCTAACTGCTGGTTTTATCCTTAATCATCTAATATAAAATTCATCTTATACCACTTTCTGCCTTCTGTTGGGATGTATCTTGATCATAATAGGCAAAATCTCTTCTCATATTTATTGTTCCTTCTGCCAGGGACCTGTCCCCTCCCCCTGAATATCTGAATTGTGTATCCCTGACCTTCTTGCTCAAAATCATATTTTTGTAAGCATTTCTCTGACTATTTTTTAAATGTGCTATCTACCTGAAGCTACCACATTGGCATTCTCAGTCTCCTGTCTCTAGTTGGTTTTCTTCCATAGTACTCACCTTACTATATATTACTCTGTAGTATGTCAGGTTTCATTTAGTTTATTGTCTATCTCCAAACCAGGGCGGGGAATCCTGTTAAACCCAGACTGCCTCAATTAACACCTCATACAATATAGATAAATGTCTTTCCAATGAAAAAACGGAGGAGTGGACTATCTGCAAACTTTCACTGAAAAGTAAAGCACAGATACTAGTATGTTCTTCTGGACTAGTGATGCAAGCCTCATGGGTAAAACTGTAGAAGAATACTAAGTACTGAGCTCGGCCAGGTCAGTTGAAAAACCTATCCTCTCAAGGATCACTTCAGTGCTAGGTAATATCACCATTGGAATCCCAGGACCAAGGGGTTCCATGTGTAGATGTATACATTTATGTTTGGCATCTGCAGACAGCTTCATTCTGAAGAGTCTTTATACTCTTAGCTAGTTAAGTTGGTACCGGTAATTTAACCTCTCGGGACCTGTTACAAAAACATTGTCACCAGGATGCTTCAGTGTTAGCAACACTATTGATTAAACGAACTAATTTTAAAGGACTATTTGTATATACTACAAAAAAGAGTATAAAATGAAACTGATTGGGGCTGGCACTTTGGCATAGCAGGTAAAGCCACAGCCTGCTGTGCGCGCATCCCATATGGGCGCTGGTTCTAGTCCTGGCTGCCCCTCTTCCGATCCAGCTCTCTGCTATGGCCTGGGAAATCAGTAGAAAATGGCCCAAGTCCTTGGGCCCCTGCACCCACATGGTAGACCTGGAAGAAGCTCTTGGCTCCTGGCTTCAGATTGGCACACGTCCGGCCATTGCAGCCAACTGACGAGTGAACTGGCACATGGAAGACCTCTCTATCTCCTCTCTCTGTGTAACTCTGACTTCCAAATAAATAAATAAATCTTTTTTTAAAAAAAAGAATGAAACTGACATTTTATGGTTTGATTATTGTTATTAGCCCTTGTCTATACTCCTGTGGAGCTGTGATCGTTCTGCTTTTTACATTATGGTTAGTAGTATGTTCATCTTATGCTTATAAAGTAAGTTGAAATTATGTTATCACAAAAAATAGGAAAAAAAAAAAGAAAGGAAAGAAGTAGGGAGGATTGAGAGGAGTAGAAATAGGAAGGTGGCCGGCACCACGGCTCAATAGGCTAATCCTCCACCTGCGGAGCCTGCACTCTGGGTTCTAGTCCCGGTCGGGGCGCCGGATTCTGTCCCGGTTGCCCCTCTTCCAGGCCAGCTCTCTGCTGTGGCCCGGGAGTGCAGTGGAGGATGGCCCAAGTCCTTGGGCCCTGCACCCCATGGTAGACCAGGAGAAACACCTGGCTCCTGCCTTCGGATCAACGCGGTGCTCCAGCTGCGGCATGCCGGCCGCAGCGGCCACTGCGAAGTAAACCAACGGAAGTCCTTTCTCTCTGTCTCTCTCACTGTCCACTCTGCCTGTAAAAAAAAAAAAAAAAAAAAAAAAAAAAAAAACAGAAAGAAAGAAAGAAAGAAAGAAAGAAAGAAAGAAAGAAAGAAAGAAAGAAAAAGAAATAGGGAGGAATCGTTATCTTCTTAGAATTATATGTATGAAATACATTAAAACTCTTCTCTTTATATTAATAAAAATATTAAAATATTTGTAAACGAGTCACCACAGAGATAGCTTAAATTTCATGGAGATTTATACAAGATACTCAGATGTAGGGAACCTCTCTCTCCCTAGGAGATACAGATTATTTGGAAGAAAATGGTCTGGAGATATACAGTAAATGTAAAAAAAAAAAAATTGCAAAAGCAGGATCTTATTCAGTAGGATTTGGCTTATGTGGAATCGGCAGAAGTTGCCATGTAAACAGTGTCTTGTAGGTTACTATTTGTTTATTCTAATGTCAGAAGATGATTAAAGCAATTAAAAATAAAACCAAAAGATGACTCAGCTAGTTGAAACAACTAGTGAAAAAATGAATTAAAGATAAATTTATTTAGGCGCAAAAAACTTTTAAATCCATGCATAGATTTTTCAAAATATGCATTTCCATAAACTTTCTGAAGATCCTATTAAACCTAACCCCTAGCATCATTTACCATCTCATCTCCATATAACTGTAGTGGAACTAAGAATAAATTAAATTCTGTCAACATTTTTTATCTTTTCATTTTAAATTTTTGAGATCATTATAAAATCACTTAAGCAGCTAATGCATTTTGTGCATTAGAATGAGGACTTCTGGCCTCTATAAAATTAACATAATTTTCAAAAATATTAACCCATTAAATGTTCAGTTCTTAGGCACGTCTCAAAACCCCAGTTTTGTCATTTCTTATAAAAACTCAAAATTATATGGTTCAGTACTGGATTCACACAGCCCAAATGACAGGAAGCTGAAACAAGGAGGAGAGACAACTGATCACTCATCCACTCCATCATCACTGTGCTCTCAAAGCTCTCCCTGTTTTTCATTTCACATCATGTATCAGTAAAAAATGCAGCTATGACAAGGTAATAGAAGCATGATTAGCTTTAATGTACTCCCTTTCATGTTTGCAGTTACAGCAAATATGAACTAATTTATACTCAGCTATTTTTCTTTTCTGTGTTTATTGTAACAAATATGAAAATTGCTGGTGTAAGTGCAATCGATCAATTGAGATAAATGCAGGCTGAGTTCGATGAGTCTTTAACAAATTTTCATAAGGCAACCTCTCTTGGTAAAAATTGTTAGTAATTTCTATGTCAGCATACAGACTGTAAAATCCTGGGAACTCCAGGTTTGGGTAGACAGCATAGATTTTTCTTGATTAAGCAAGTAAACTAAATAACAACAAATCAAAATAGTGAACAATTGGGTGGTGTGAATAAAGAAATCACAGAACTTGCACTTAATCTTAAAGATGCATTTTATGTCATCAACAGTACGGTTAATCAATATTTTTTTTTAAGATTTTTATTTATTTATTTGACAGATAGAGTTCCAGACAGTGAGAGAAAGAGACAGAGAGTAAGGTCTTCCTTCCATTGGTTCACTCCCCTAATGGCCGCTACAGCCGGCGTGCTGCGCCGATCCGAAGCCAGGAGCCAGGTGCTTCTTCCTGATCTCCCATGTGGGTACAGGGGCCCAAGCACTTAGGCCATCCTCCATTGCCCTTGAGGATCACAGCAGAGAGCAGGACTGGAAGAGGAGCAACTGGGACTAGAACCCGGCACCCCTGCGGGATGCCGGAGCTGCAGGTGGAGGATTAACCTAGTGCACCACTGCACTGGCCCCTAATCAATATTTTTGAGATAGTTTGGGCAACTATAAGATCACACAGACAGTTCTGAATAAGTTTAAATGAATGTATCCATAAATTATTCACTAATAGAAGAGGATTCCATTTCTGTAGAAGTACATTCTATAGTATGAAACACGTACATAGAACAATTAATGAAAACCTTTATCAGATTTAAAGATACACTTAATGTATCAATAATGAATGTCTTGAGCCAATTTTCAAAGTACATATAAATATAAATTGGATCAAGTCTGTCACTAATAAAAATTATATATGTATAATGTATTTTAAATTTTATATATACTTTTTCCCAAAAATCCCATGTAAGACTGAATATGTTGACATATAATTTTACTGGAAATTTATTTTTTGATTAAGTGATAAACATTAAGCAACCTTTTATGAGGCCCTTAGTATTAAATATGAATGCTGAAATGATAGGGCCAAAATAAACCATCAGTTTAACAAAATTCAGTTTTGAGAAACCTCATATTTTTTAACAAAATAGAAAAATGGGAGAAGAGTTTACAAACCTTCCTATGATGTAATAACACACATTTATATTCTAGAGAAATGGATTATCTTTCAAAATTCACTAAGGAATTAAGAAGAGTTATGTTAGAACACAGCATGTAAATTGAGGTATTTATCTGCTATGAAAAATCATTCTATTGAGACAAATTTCACAATACAAAATTGTAGTTTATGTTATGTATACCCTATACTGGTTTAGAGAAAATATACAGGGATAACTGGAAATATATAATATAAAACCTTGCCTTTTTTTGATTTAGTGATATATTATTATTAAAAATATGTGGTTTTATATTTTGTTTATGATTTTTGGGAATCAGACCCTCAAGTGTAATCCAAACATTTAAAACATTTATACCACCTAGAAATACATACTGCAAAAGCATCTAGAAATATTTAAACTAAAAATGGTTCTTGCTTAAATTCCCATACCTTTTTCAAATAACTAAAAATGAATATAGATTTTTCAGTGCCTACATGTAGATTTTTGAAGTCAGAACTTGATAGATCGACAACAAGGAAATGGAGGACACACATCAAATCTTAGCTTCTTCTAGACCTATCACAGACCTGAGTTTGCAGGTTATAGTGCTATCCCAAAATCTGGAGAAAGAGGTGTATTCATAAGGACATAGCTGAATTTTGTTTACATGGAGCATAAGCTACTGACACCATACACTGTTAGGAACATTTACTTGAAATTTGTATAAACTGCTAAAGGCTGAGAATGGAGAAAGCCTGACAATGAGAAACTCCTGGGGGCTATCATGTTGGGGTGGTGGTGAACACAGTCATGGACTTTTTTTTTTTTTTTTGACAGATAGAGTTAGACAGTGAGAGAGAGAGAAAGAGAGAAAGGTCAGGTCCTCCTTCCATTGGTTCGCCCTCAAAATGGCCTCCATTGCCGGCGCTGCGCCGATCTGAAGCCGGGAGCCAGGTGCTTCCTCCCAGTCTCCAATGCAGGTGCAGGGGCCCAAGCACTTGGACCATCCTCTACTGCCCTCCTGGGCCACAGCAGAGAGCTGGAGTGGAAGAGGAGCAACTGGGACTAGAACCCGGTGCCCATATGGGATGCCAGCACCTCAGGCGGAGGATTAACCAAGTGAACCACGGTGCCAGCCCCTCATGGACTTTATGTCAAGGAACCAAAACAGGTTCTCACCATGAAGCTCTTTGGACAATAACCTCAGGAACCTCACAAGAGGAGAGAAGAATAATCATGTGACACAAATCCAAAGTGTCTGTAATAAAAAAGCATTGTCTAGGGATGAAACACTCCCCCAAAGCCTGACCTTAGTTGGCAAAAGGGCATTCCTCCTATTCCTTCATCCATGCCTTGCCTTCTGGCTTTTGGTCTCACCCTAGGTGAAAAGACCATAGCAAACCCGAGTTAGGACTTTAATGAAATAGATCTGAGAATGCTGTAGCTAAGGAAGGGATTGGGTAGCAAGGGTGGGAAAGCCCCACCACCGAGCATGTATGAAGGTCACAGCTCCAAGACACAACCCCAGTGAAACATGGGAACTTAATTGGAATATTTCCCATCCCACAACCTGACCACCATGCTTTCAGGGTTCTGGTACAAGAAGAGTGGATTACAACTGAAAGAGCTATGAGAAATAGATTTTTCTCCCAGGAGAAGTGTTTATGGAGGCCCAGAATCAAGAGAACCAGCAAAAACAAGGATTCTAGAGGAATCTGGCAACTAAAGCTGTAAGAAATGATGAACATTGCCCAACTCATAGACAAATAAGCATAAATATTCACAGTAAAGGTCTATTTAACTCAGTTCCTATTGCCCATTATAACTGTCTATCCACAAAAATATTAAAAGCAATAAGAAAACAGAAAAAAGTATAAGTAAGAAAGAAAGATATAAAGTATTTGTTGACAAATGGCATGATAGTCTATGCACAAAATCCCACAGAATCTATGTCAAGGAACCAAAACAGTGTGTCATAGTGAAGATATGATGGCATGTGTACACTGACAATGAATAATACAGTGTGAAAGGTCATAGTAAATGAGGTTAATATAAAAAAGACACTTGCTTCCCCATACAGTGACAGTTTCAAATTTGAAATTCAGATATTGTGAAAATATCACTTAAAACAGCACCAAAAATAAAATTTTAGATAGAATTCTAACAGAATATCTATATGAATTTTATGTGGAAGGCTATATAACAGTTATAAAAACAATGAATAATAAATCAAACTTATATAAATGGAAAGTTATTTCCTGTTCATTAAATCAAAATTTCAGTACTGTTGAGATGTCAGTTATTTCCTACTTGATCTAAAGATTAAGTGCAATCCCAGCATGCTATTTAAGGAAATTGACAAACTGATCATAAAGTTTACATGGAGAAGTGAAAATATATAGAGACCAGACAACACAATATTAAAGAATAATAAAAATTCAGATTTATGTTACTTGTCTCTAAAACTTAATATGAAGCTGCAGTAACTGAGACAGAATGGTTTTGGCAGAAAAACAGAAACACAGATTACTGGAACAAACTAGAAAGTCTATAAATTACTACATATAAACATGGCCAATTATTTTTCTCAAGGGCACAAAGGAAATGCAATGAAGGAAGGACAGACTTCAAGAAATGGTGCTGGTGGGGCCAGCATTGTGGCTCAATGGTTTAAGCTGCCACTTCTGAAATTGGCATCCCATGTTGGAGTTCTGGTTCAAGTCCCAATTACTCCATTTCCAAGTCAGCTCCCTACTAATATACTTAGGAAGAAAGTAGAAGATGGCCCAAGCAGACGGCGATGGAGTTCCCAGCTCCTGGCTAGAGCTTTGTTCAGATATGGCTGTTCTGGGCACTGGGAAGCACCAGCAGATGGAAGATTCTCTCTCTCTCTCTCTCTCTCTCTCTCTCTCTCTCTCTCCCCCTTTCTCTATCTGCCCCGACATTGATCTGCCTTTCAAATAAAAAAAATTTTTTTGACAGGCAGAGTTAGACAGTAAGAGAGAGATAAAGAGAGAAAGGTCTTCCTTCCATTGGTTCACTCCCCAGATGACTGCTACAGCCGAGGTGCTACCCCAGCCTGAAGCCAGGAGCCAGGTGCTTCTCCTGGTCTCCCATGAGGGTGCAGGGCCCAAGCACTTGGGCCATCCTCCACTGCCTTCCCGGGCCACAGCAGAGAGCTGGACTGGAAGAGGAGCAACAGGGACAGAATCCGGCGCCCCAACTGGGACTAGAACCCAGGGTGCCAGCGCCGCAGGCAGAGGATTAGCCAAGTGAGCTGCGGCGCCAGCCTCAAATAAATATTTAAAAAAATAAAATGGTTCTAGAATAACTGAATGTCCAAATGCAGAAAATGAACTTGTAGTCCTTAACTCTTACACAAAAATGAACTAAGAATGAATCATAAACCTAAGTTACAATGAAACTGTAAAATTTCTAGAAGAAAATCTATAATCTTTGGTTTAGTATTGAGCTTATAGATATAACACCAAAAGCACAACAAATGCAAGAAAACATAATAAGTTGAGCTTCACTAAAATTCAAATTTTCCATCTGCAACAGACATTGCTATGAGAATGAAAAGACAAGCTACAGACTGACAGAAATCTCTTGCAAAATGCATCACTGATAAATATCTAAAATATACAAAAACTCAACAATAAGAAAACCTACTAATTAATAAATATGCAAGAAATCTGAGACATACTAAAGTGAATGTATATATGGCAAGTTGCAATATGAAAAGATATCAACATCTGTTGTCAGGGTAATAGAAATTAAAACAACAAGGAAATCTACAGCATGCCTCTTAGAGTGACAAATATCTAATAAATGAAAAATGATAATATCATACGCTGTTGAACATGCAAAACAACAGGACCTCTCATTCATTGCTAGCAGGAAGGCAAATGATACAAACACTGCCGTTTTACTTTAAATCTAAGTATAGTCATATCATACAATCCAGGTACCATACCCCCACGTATTTACTCAGTCAATTTCAAAGTTTATGTCAATATAAAACTGATATGCAAATATTTGTAGATTCTTGATTAGTAATTTTTAAAAACCTTTCTAGCAAAAGCAAAATTATAGAGATGATGAACAGATTGATTGTTGGCCTGGGTTCAGGGGTGGGGGAATAATAGAAGAAGCAAACATTAGTGTTTAAGATGGTGAAGCTATTCTGTATATAGTATTGCAATATTGAATACAAGGCATTTGAGGTTTAATGAATTTATAATGGAAATAATATGTATGACTTATAGGTGGAAACATTAGAAGTTCTTGTGTCATTTCTTATTTTTAACGTTTCTGTCTTAAGGATCATGAGAGGATAGCCAGACACCCAATCAATTTCATAGTGAGTCCCTAACTGAGAGTGATGTAGAGCTAAGCCTATAAACTACCCTTTGCAGTTCACATATTATGAACTAAAAATAAATCTTGTCAATTTCATTGGCTGAGATTTGTAGGGTTGGTTGTTATAGCAGCATAATTGAATCTATTCTGACTGATGAACTTGTTATTACCTTTACTGCTCTAAAAAAGAGAGGAACAAATTTATAACTCATATTTTCCACAACCATATGTTAATGAACCAAATAGCAAATGTGTATAATTTGACATGGAATGACGTGATATGCTCTTTTCCTTTAAATATTCATTTCACCAGATTGAAGGGCATGTAATAGTCATCTGCCAACAAGTCGTCACTTTGATCATATAAAAAAAGAAAGTTACTTTATGAAATCCTTTCATTTAAAATGTTTAATTATTAATTTTACCCAGAATCCTATTTGCAATGCTCAGCTATCACACCATTCAAAAAGTTAAAAATTGCACTGATCAAAAATAGAGATTATAATAACTTGACAGCAGGAAGTACCTTACTTTTAAGTCTGATAAAAGTTCAAAAAGTTGATAAGTATATTTGAAAAAGACATGACTTCCACCATAAATATCACATTCCTGGAAAGGAATTCACATTGCTGTTTACAAACCTAACAATATAAATTACATTTCAATGAAATGAGAAAAAAGAAACTGGAAATGTCTACTCACGGTCTCTTCACTGTCAGGTGGTTCCATATGCATAGCTGTGAACAATAACGAAGAAAGCAAAATTACTGTATGTCATTTTTAGGTTGAGGCTTTCTAAAGCCTAGGCTCAATTTCTCAGTCTTTTCCCACAGGTCTGCAATCAAAGAAGTCTCCTGTTTTAGGTAGGACAGGTGAAAGATGGCAGATTCCCTGTCATGGCCTCATTCTCTCTTGTGATTCCCTTACAATCTGCTGACACCTTAGTAAATCACTCCTTTAGGAAACATTCCTTGAATCACACTAGTACAAATATGTCATCTGTTTCTTACTGGACCCTGACTAAGTCCTTCAGATCACTGAACCACGGTAAATATGTAACCTTGGGAGGAAATGAGCCACAGGGATTTGAGTTCTACTTGTTAAAACTTCATTGCTGGAACCTATCCTAACCAATACACAATCCCATAGGATTCATATACCTCTGCTTTTCAAGGAGTCCTCTCAGAAGGAGCTGGTAAGGAAGTGGACACTTAGGGGAGGAAGAAAAGCCAAAAACGGTAATATGTTAGGACAGCATTAGCCTGTCCTTCATGGAGATAGTTCAATGACATCTCAGAGTTTGTCTTAAACTGAGGCAAGAGAGCTTAAGTTTTATATTACTCTCTCATTGATGGTTAATAGGTTTTCTCATACCTCTTCATGTGGGGCAATGTAGAATTTTCAGAAATGCCCCTAAACAGGTAAGGGTAAAAGAAGCCTAAGGGAATTTATTCTATGTAAACAATGTTGGCTATACAAAACAGCACACTTTCTTACCAGCCAAGTTGCTATACTATATTTCATATAGTCAAAGAGGAAGAACAGTGGTTAAATCTAAGATCACAAAGAAATTAAAAATATATGGTCTCAACATGAAAAAATGAGTACAGAAGTTTTATACAAATTTCCATTTTAAGATATTACATATGCTGGGAGAATTTCTCATTAATTCACTTCTGAAACTGTAGGTCACTTATTCAGAATATTGATAGAAGAACAGTATCATGTATAATGTACCCAAGAAACTACTTTTTTAAAGAAATATTTGTTGTAGGACTACTACATGCACATAAGGAATATAGCAACAAACTATTTCCTCCAGTAGCATATGTTCTAGTATTAGAGACAGAAAAATATAAACAAATGGAATCATAATACATTGTCAAGTGTTAAAAAAAGTTATACAATGAAATATTAGCAAGATAAGGGAGATGACAGTGAAAAGACAGTGGACTACTTTATATAATGAAGTCACAACTAGTCTATGATCAAATAAATTCACCTTATGGAATGAACCTTTAAAATATCTGGAAGAAAACTATTCCAGGTTGAAAACACACTAAATGCAAGTTCCCAGAGCCTCAAGATGGTCCCCAGTCTTCAGGGAGCAATGAAGATCAGTGTTGTGGGCACATCTGATGGAGTGAGAAGAGGATGTCGGGGGCTGGCATTGTGGTGCTGTGAGTTAAGCCACCTCCTGTGATGCTAGCATCCTTTATGAGTTCTGCTTGAGAACTGGTTGCTCCATTTCTCATACAGCTCCCTGACAGTGCACCTTGAAAAGCAATAGATGATGGCCCAAGTACCTGGGTCCCCACCACGCACGTGGAAACCAGGGTGAAGTTTCAGGCTCCTGGTTTCAGACTGTACAAGCCCTGGTCATTGTGACCATTTGGGGATTGAAATAGAAAATGGAAGATTTCATTCTCTGTCTCTCTAGCTCAGCCTTTCAAACGAAATAAAACTTGAAATAAAAAAAAAGAGAATATGCAATTGGAGAAGTAACTAAGACCAGACTATGTAGCTTCGGTACACAAAATAAGGATTATATATGCATGTGTGTACATATAGTTATTGTTGTTCTTATTTTTAAACATTTTAAAAAGTTATCTATCTATTTATTTATAAGGCAGAGTGACAGAAAGGGGAGAGAGAGAAAGAGAGAGAGGATGAGAGAGAGAGAGAGAATATTCCATCCACTGGTTCACTTCCCAGATGGCTATATTTGCCAGAGCTGGGCCAGATCTAAGCCAGGAGTCAGGAGCTGCATGCAGGTCTCCCATGTGGATGCAGAGGCCTAAGGACTTGGGCCATCTTTCACTACTTTCCCAGGCATATTAGCATGAAGCTGGATTAAAAGTGTAGCAAAGGGCTGGCGCTGTGGCCCCAGCGGTTTAAGCCACCGCCTGCAGTGCCAGCATCCCATATGGGCACCGATTCAAGACCCAGCTGCTCCACTTCCAACTCTCTGCTATGGCCTGGGAAAGCAGTAGAAGATGGCCCAAGTACTTGGGCTCCTGCACCCACGTGGGAGACCTGGCAGAAGCTCCAGCTTTCGGATCAGCACAGCTCCGGCCATTGCGGCCAACTGGGGAGTACGCCAGCGGACAGAAGACCTCTCTTTCTGTGTCTACTTCTCTCTCTATGTAACTCTGACTTTAAAATAAATGAATAAATCTTAAAAAAAAAAAAGTTTAGCAGAAGGGTCTCAAAGTGGCATCCATATGGGACGTCACAGGTGGCAGCTGAACCCATTACGCCGCAACACTAGCCCCATTACAAAACTTTTTAAAGAGGCCCAAAGTCATAAAGTTATCCAAAATAAATGACAAAAAGTACAGCTCCAACAGTAATATGAGATTCGTAAGGTCCAAACTCCAGTCAAAATGCATCATATAGGTCAAGAAGCAATAAAATGTATAACAATTCATTCAACATAAAATGGCACATAAATGATGATAGACAAGTATGTTAAAGTAGCTGTTGTAACAATGAACAGGTATTTAATTAAAAATATGAAGACAGGGGTCAGTACTGTGGTGCAGTAAGCGAAGCTGCAGCCTACAACGCCAGGGGCATCCCTTTTTGGAGCACTGGGCTCAGTCCTGCCTGCTCTACTTCCAATACAGCTCCCTGATAATGTATTTGGGAAAGGTACAGAGGACGGCCCAAGTATTTGGCCCCAGCCACCAACATGGGAGACCCAGAGAGAGCCCTTGGCCCAGCCCTGGCCATTGAGACAATTTCTGGAGTGAGCCAGAGGAGATCTCGCCTTCAAATAAATAAATAAATAAATCTTTAAAAATAAAAATATAAACAATCTTAAAAACATGAACATGGTAAAGAATAAACTGATGCTATTTTAAAATGCAATTTCTATATGAAAATAATATCTGAAAATAGATAGCACTAGATGGAAAAATGCATGATTTTTTTTTTTTTGACAGGCAGAGTGGACAGTGAGAGAGAGAGACAGAGAGAAAGGTCTTCCTTTTTTCCTTTGGTTCACTCCCCAATGGCTGCTGCGGCTGGCACACTGCGCCAATCTGAAGCCAGGAGCCAGGTGCTTCTTCTGGTCTCCCATGCGGGTGCAGGGCCCAAGGACCTGGGCCATCCTCCACTGAACTCCCGGGCCACAGCAGAGAGCTGAACTGGAAGAGGAGCAACCGGGGCAGAATCCGGCACCCGACCGGGACTAGAACCCGGTGTGCCTGCGCTGCAGGTGGAGGATTAGCCTAGTGAGCCGTGGTGCCGGCCTAAATGCATGATCTTGACAACATATCAAAGCAATCAAACCAAAATGAAAGGAGAAGAAAGCCAAAGATGGTCAAGAATTAACAGAGTTCCTGTGACCTATAGGATATATTAAAACAGCCCAATATATACTCAGAATTGGTCTCCTAGAAAGAACAGAAAGAATAGGATGGAAATTTTTTTTAATTAGTGACTGAAAACCTTCAAAATATAATAAAAATGAAAAGGAAGTGATAAGGACTTGCAAAACTGGATTTCAAAATTGCCTTTAAAAAACTTTTTCTCACTTGTTAGCTCTGGGTCATTTGCATTCTGTTTTGAATGTGCATAAATTAGTTTCCTTACTGGGAGTTAAAATGCTATCTAGTTTGCTCTTTGGGAAATAATAAAATGAAATGAAATGAAATTGAGATGGCATTTGGCCGGTGTTCTTGTTCTCTCTCTCCATCTCTCCCCCCCTCTTGTTCTTCTAAGGAGATATACAGATACACAGGATGAAGCAAGGCAGAGTGAACTTCATTAGTAGCTGACATTTTGTCCGCACAACTCTATGAATTAGGCCAGAACAATTGGAGAAATCATTTAAAAATCTGCTATGAAGTCCTATGTAAACTAGAGTAAAAGAGGCCAAAGGGTTTATTTTTGTCAATATCCACCCCTAAAGAATAGACATAAATATCAAATCTTTGCATTTCTAAGAAAAAAGATTGTCCATGAATACAAGTGGTGGAACAAATGATCAAAAGATAAAGAAAAAAACGTGTCACACATTCTAGCACCATCACTGATCATGGTTCCTGGCCCCTAGCTTAGCTACCATTTTGAAAGGAAGAAACAATTTCTTAAAAGAGAATAAAAAAAGAGAGAGAGAATAAAACTGCATCCCCACAAACAAGCCAATGAATAAACAAAAAGAGATGTCTGGGTTTCCTCCCTGTAGGAGCAAACTTTAAAAACCCTTAGGCAGTGCAGCAATAATAGTTTGGTGAGATATTATCAGGGTTAAAGATCCCATGCATCTCTTTTATGGAATAGGGAGAGGAAAAAAAATGAAGGAAGAAAAAAAAAAAAAAAAGAACTGGTGGAACTTCATCCAAAGAAGGCAACAGCTTTATTCAACATCTCTTCTCTTTATAGGATCACAAGAGGACACACAGAAAGAGGCTTAGTCCTATCGGCCCAAGCTCCTTCCTCATGGAAAGGGGTTTTCTGTAGTTTCTTTGTATAAAGTGAGAGACTGAGTATACAAACAAGCAATGACAGCAGAACTTTAACTCAAAGTCCCTACAACAAGAGTTCTAAAGAGTCAACTAACAACTTCTTCACAATCAACCCAGAATGCCTAGAACTTAGAATTTTTAAGCTTCCATTTCCCTATTTTTTAAATAACTATTCATTTGAAAGTCAGTGAAACAGAAAGCTTTCTTACCTGCTGATTTACTACCCTCATGCCCTCAGTGGCCAAGGCTGCATCTATGGGAGCTGGGAAAGCAATCCTGATCTCCCATAGGGAAAGCAGGAACCCAACTACTAGAGCCATTACCACTTACCCCTCCTTCTTAGCAGAAAGCTGGAGTCAGGAGCTGGAAGCAGGACTTGAATCCAGGTTCTCTGATTTGGCACCTGGGTGTCTTCAGGCATGTTGCTAACATTTCACTCTGCCAGTGCTTTCAACACCAGAGCATCAGAGGAAGCCAGCTTTGCTCCATAATCATTCATATCAGATGCTTCTCCTCTGCTTGGCCCTCCTCCAGCTTCCCCATGCCAGCAATTCTCAATGAAAGAATACCCAAAGCCTTCCCTATTTTACACACTAAAGTGTTCCCCTATCCTGTCTGCCTTTGAGTCTCTGCCAAACCAAGTGACTGGAGCCTCATTCCTATCTACCATAACACTTTGAAGAAAGAGTTTTTGTTTTCATTTAAATCGTTATCATTTATTTCCACAAAAGATGCTAAAATGTAATACAGTTGACCTTTTCCTCTCTGTACAATAGAAAGGGATAAATTACTGAAAAAGCATTCTGTTTCCTTAAAGAAAGTATTTCTGAACTCATTGGTAAAGATTAGTATCTTGAAAATCCTCTAGGTTTACATTTATGTTGAATCATAATATAAAGCTTTTAATCTTTTTATTGTAATAGGCTTAAAATCAAACATTATAAATAAAAATAATTGTTATATTCCAGGCTCTGGCTCCTGACTCTAGTTTCCTGCCAATGCAAATCCTGGGAAGCAACAGTGAAGGCTCATGGGATACCTCCATGTGGGAGACCTGGGTTGTGTTCCTTCCACCAGACTTTTGGCCTGATCTGAGCACCGGGGAGTGAACCACCAGAAGAAATCTCTCTCTCTCTCTCTCTCTCTCTCTCTACTCCCTTTCTCTTTCCTTCTCCCTTTCCCTTTCAAATAATAATTTTTTAAAAAAGCATACTATAACATTGTTAGGGTCAAGAAACGTCCTCCGCCCCATGAACGACTCCAAGAGACCTCTCATGCAATTAGCAAGGGGTTTATTGAACCAGCATGCTGGGGCTCTCTGAACACGAAGGAACAGAGCCGCGCCGAGAAGTCAAAGGTCAGGGTTTTTATAGGGTTTTCAGAGACATTCCACATGGTACCATTTAGTGAATCACCTCACATCGCGGGGAAATTATTAGCAAATTGACTCAGATAGCAGGAAACTCAAAACACGTGCGGGGAATTCAAAGGATCTCAGTAATGGGAACGACAGGTGAGGCAAGGGTTACACAGCTTTGGCCCCTCATCCTCACACAGGTGAAAGATAAGGTACCGAAACTATACAAACCCGCCCCACGGGGTTTCAGCTTTGAAAGGAGGTTTAGGCCTGCAATTTTAATTCTTTCAACATGAGTTGAAGGGAAGAAACATTATTCACTATGTATTGAAGAGCCAGGGAACAGGTAGTTAGCATAGATTTTCTAAAAAAAGAGACCCTCAAGTAATGTTTCACGTAGAACAAAAACCCTAGAATATAATCCCAGGGCATCAAGAGTATGAGAGAAAGTCAGTTAGTCTGGAAAGAAGAAAAGACAAATAGAAAATGGTTCGCTGCTAAAATGATCACATCAGAACAACCTCAGACACATGGATGTGTGGAATCACTGTATTTCAGAACAGTCTCTTGGGAGAAGTAAGAAAGAAGAATCTGTCAGATCTCACCTAGATCCTGTAACTCATCAAGCCAAGTTTGTCCCTCAAGAAACTAAGATCCCCAAACTTCCAGGCTCCCAGACTTTGACCCTTCCAGAGCATAGAGTAGCATGCATGCAAAGGGAGCAGACAGAATATTACAAGATACATACACTGAATCTCACACAAAAATTCCATGAAACCTGCTTGCAATCTTGCCATTAGTATTCCTATTGATTCTCTATTTCCATAACAGCCAGATATGTAAATGAGGTTTGTCATTTGTAAAGCTAGTACACAAATGGTAAAATATATTTTAATAAGCTATATCCCATAGTAATCCTCCTATATTTTAATTATCTATTAGTTGACTTAACAAATCCCTTCTGTTCACTCAGCATCTACTTACTTATAAGAGTCCATTCTAGAAATTATGTATCATACAGTAGGAAGCAAAACAAAAATTCATGTTACGGCAAAGTTCAAACTATCAAGATAACTAATAAATAGCAACTGTCAGTGACAAAACTTCCAAAGAAAATAAGTGCACTGTGTAAAAAGTGGAGAGACAAAGTAAATTTTAACCTTTTCTCTTCACAAAGGATATGACAGCTAAGCTTAATCAGGAGGATGAGCAGAGAGTAATGGTTTTTGAAGAAGGGAAATTCAAGTGCACAAAGATCCAATTGTGAGGAACAAACCCTGATGTGTTTGATGAAAAAAAAAAAAAGAAAGCTCTTTTCAATCCTCTAATTCCCATTGCTGGTTGAAATATGGATGGAAAATGACATATGCAGGTACCTTCTTTAGACTGCTATAGGGAGGTAGAGTGAGCAGGTAGTAGAGGAGAAAAATCTCTATTTCCTATAAAAGGAGAGCTGTGATATGAATGCAGGAGAAATCTCCAAAACATATTCATGGCCCCTAGAAGATAAATTATACCAGGATAAAATTTGATCAGCCACGAGGTGTGGCTAATTTTTACCTTAAGGGTTTTAGAGCATAAAAATTGATACTTTTATAAAAAAAAAAAAAGAAGACAATTTTGTCCTTGGTCATATGAATAGTTCTCTGACACAAAATTGTCCTTGTACCTAAGGGTAAAACTTTGAAGCACAAGTCTTATTTGGCCAAAGGCCAAACTGACTGTATTTCTTTTAACATAAATTTTAAATTCAAAAAATAAATGAAAATCAAACATACAGACAGATACATGCACTCAAGTTATTTCCCTCTGGAGAATTTTTGTCTTGTTTCTCAAGGTGTTTATCCAATCTTAAACAACACCCAGAAGGGAAAACAGACATACATGAAGAGCAGAAGGGAAACTGTCTCAATTCACCTCACAGTGATATTACAGACACCTACATAATTAATGATGGATAATTATTTTCTATACATCAGATGCAGGAGTCTCAAGAGAATCTTAACCACTGGACCAAAATCCCACTCCTTAACTTATTTAACCATTTACTATCCAAGAAAGTTCCTATGCGTCTTTCCTGCCGTTGCCCTCTCCTCAAAGCAACCACTGTTCTGATTTTTATAACCAAAGATCAGATTTGTCTATTCTTGAAATGTATAAAAGTGCAATGTTTATATATCCTCTACAAAAAATTTGTTCACATTTTAGAAAATATTTTGAGAAAATGTTACATTCACAGAGGAATTTAAAGTTTTCTTATACACCCTTTACTCAGAATTCTCATGCTATATAACCGATATTGTTTATAGTGCAAATGTCCACTGATCTTATAACTGTGTGTTTGAGGGCTTATGGTTTGACTCTAACCCAAAGATTAAAAAATAAACAGGTCACTTCAAGACATTTAATAATGACTAATTAAAATCTTTTTGCTCTATTATAAATATCTGTCATTATAAAGAATATAAGTATCCGGGTCGGCTCTGTGGCGTGGTGGGTAGGACCGCTGCTTGCAACACCAGCATCCCATGTGGGTGCCAATTTGAGTCCTGGGTGCTCCATTTCCAGTCCAGCTCTCTGCTGTGGCCTGGGAAAGTGGTGGAGGATGGCCCAAGTCCTTGGGCCCCTGCACCCGCTTGGGAAGCCTGGAGGAAGCTACTGGCTCCTGGCTTCTGATGAGCTCAGCTCCAGCCATTGCAGCCAGCTGGGGAGTGACCCAGCGGATGAAGGACCTCTCACTCTCTCTCTCTCTCCTCTCCTCTCTCTGTGTAACTCTTTCAAATAAATAAATAAATCTTATTTTCTTTTTAAAAAGAGGAACATGTATCTTTTTCCATTCAAATTATAGATCTGGGCATTCACTATGGTAAATAAATATCAAATAGAACTTATTTCCTGCCTATAATTTAATACAATTAATATGCTATGGTACTTAGTCTGAGATATAACCTTTTCTATTTAGATAAACTTATCTTAGAAGAAATTTGAAAGAAAACCAGATTTCTATGAGGATAGTACACATAACTCATGCTTTGTTATATTTTTTAATATGTCATTATTTTTATTTTTTATTAATATGTTCAAAAATCATGTGTTTAATCTGAGAATATGTGATGGGCCAGCGCTGTGGCATAGCAGGTAAACCCACCACCTGCAGAGCTGGTATTCCATTTGGGCTCTGGTTCAAGTCCCAGCTGTTCCACTTCCATTCCAGATCTCTGCTATGGCCTGGGAAAGTAGCAGAAGTATGGCCCAAGTCCTTGGGCCCCTGCACCCACATGTTAGACCCAGAAGAAGCTCCTGGTTCCTGCTTTGGATTGGCCCAGCCATGGCAGCCATATGGGGAGTGAATCAGCCGATAGAAGAACTCTCTCTCTCTTTTTCTGCCTCTGCCTCTCTGTAACTCTATCTTTCAAATAATAAATAAATAAATCTTTTTTTTTTTTAAAAAAAAGAGAATATGTGAGACAAAAGTGGATGGGTCACATGTTGGGATATGGAAGGTACAGCTTTTTGATGATGTCTGGTACTTAGCTTTGTTTAGCATGTATACTTGTACTTCTATCAGTTCCCAAGCAGTTACTGTCATCAATAGGATTGCATAATCATGATGCATTATCAAATTTCTAACAGAGACAGAACCACATTTTTAAACTCTGTTAAGAATTTAAATTCTCATATCATGAACTAACTTAAAATCTGTTAGAAAATAATTGTATCAACAATTCAGCTCTTCTCATCTCTGACTGCTACTTCTTTTCCCATGGTTTCAAACAGACGATTGCAAGAGAGAAAGAACATTAGTTCAGCCTGACTCTAATTCCAAGGGAAGTGGACACATTTACCATAATCAGGTCAAAGTTGCCACAAGGTGAGTTTGGCATTGGGATTAAAAGATTCTAGCCTTTTTGTCTGCTCTCTGAAAAAAAAAGAGAGAGAGAGAGAGACAAAGAAAGAAAAAGAGATGTAGTACTGGAAATTAAAATCCATACATACATACATATTCTACCATAAGAACTGAGAGACAGCAAATGCAGCTCACAGCAAGAAACAGCAATAAAACTAATTTGCCAAATGAGGAGATAAATTTTCTCCTAATCCAAGTCTCTGACTTCAACTCATTCTAAGAGCCTCATTTGAGGCTTCTGTCCCTAGTCAAATTAATGTACTCTTATGATAAAATGCTGTTTACCTACACAAGCATAAGTAGCTATATTTTCCTTGGCATTAGGATTGTAAACTAGAATTATGTTTTCAACATTATGTTCTCATAAATATTTGCATTATATTTAAATTGGGAGTAGGCATTTGATGTGGTGGGTAGATTCCTACTTGAAACAACTGCATCCCATGTTGGAGTTCCTAGGTTCAAGTCCCTGCTCCACTTTTGATCCAGCTTCCCAAGATTGTGCACAGTGGGAGGCATCAGATGACATCTCAAGTAGATGGATCCCTGCCTCCTAGGGGGCATACCTGTATGGACTTTCAGGCTGTTGGCTGCAGCCTGGCCTAGCCTAAGGTTTTGCTGTCATTTGGAAAGTGAACTGGCAAATGGATGATCTTTGTTTCTCTCATCTCTCTCCTCTGCCTCTCTCTATCTGTCTCTCTGTGTGTCTCTCTCTCTCTCTCTCTTTCTCTCTCCTCCCCCACCCACCATCTCTGTCTCTCTGCACTTCAAACATACTAAATAATGTTTTAAAGTTCAAGGAAAAAATGGAATAAAAGCATAAGATTATTTTTAAATGTATTCATTTAAATTGACACTAATTACCAGTGAGGAAACTGGTTGAGAATTTGGCCTGTTTGGATGCCTTTTGGGCTCATGCTCTATCATTCTCATGATGTCCATGTCAATGTAATACATGAAGGTTCTTAAAAAGGCTCATGGAAAACAGATCTGAAATACAAATTTATATTGAGGCAAAAATTTTTGAAATCCAAACATGGGTACAAAAAAAATCCAAACATGGGTAACAAAAAAGATGTATGCTGGAGGAACATTACCTCTCCCTATTCTTGGCTTAGTTAAAAGCAGACTCCAGGTCCTTTCCAAAGGAGTGCTAAATTATGTAATTAGATTCACAGAATTCTTTGTCCATCAGTAATAATTTCCTCACCAATGAAAATACTTTCTACATTGTGTTCATGAAATGATCCTAAATTATCATGAATCTAGTCAGCTGCATCTATGTTAATCTAGACAACTTTCAGAAGAGCACCTTCCAATACCTGTCTACCTACTACTTCTCTGTAAATCAAATCAGTGGGCCAGCATTGTGGTACAGCTTGCATCTCATATAGAAGTGCCAGTTTGAATCTTGGCTGCTCCGCTTTCTATTCAGTTGCCTGCTAATGTGCCTGAGAAGCAGCAGATGATGGCCCAGGTATTTGAGCCCCTGACACCCATGTGGAAGATGTGGGTGGAATTCTAAGCTCCTGGCTTCAGCCTGACATAGCCATGACTGCTGACACAGTTTGCAAAGTGAACCAGAGAACACATGATCTCTCTGATATCTCTCTCTCTCTCTCTCTCTCTCTCTTCTCCTCTCCCCTCTCCATCTCCTCCTCTCTTTCCCCTCACCTCTCTCCTCCTCTCTCTGCATTTAAAATAAAATAAATAATAATAAAATCACTGGATCCTTAAGAGTTAGCAAGTTCTAAAGCATAATCTAGGATTCCAAGATGGCTGTACAGGGAAAAAATGTACTACTTTAGATGAGGGGAAAATAGCAGCAAAAAAGCAGAGGAAGTGCATTCCCATGGGAGAACTGAAGAGAAATTTGCAGTGGAAAGTGACATAAGGAAAAGGAACCCTGTGGAACAGTGTGGAAGATGCACAGGTGCAGCAATGAGCACAGGTACCACACACAACCCACAGAGCCAGGAGATGGAGGATCCATCAGCTTTGGAGAACAAGATGAGGCAGGCTGTAGCAGTCTGTGCCACTGGTGACACTGCCAGAGGGAGAACTTTGCAGACCACACTCTCTTTGAGTCCGGCCTGGAGCCCTAACTAGGGGGAAAGGTATCTGCCTAATCCAGCAAAAAAAAAAAAAAAAAAAAAAAAAGCATCCCCACCCCCTCACAAGGGCACCTTCAGCTGGCAGGGAGAAGGCACCATTTTGACACCACTAAGCGGCTATGGCAAGTTCTCATGCACTCACGTGATGAGGGGATTTTACCCAATCAGGGGATTTTACTTAGGGGCTGGGCATCCACGCAGGGATGTGAAGTGTGCCCATTCTCTCAACATATCACAGGCTCCAGGGCTCAAACTGACAACATGGGGCATCATTAGCAGCTGGCTCTGGGAACATCTCTGCTGTCTCTGTGGAGGGGACAGGCTAGTGGGGTGGAGTAGATCCTCTGCACCCTGAGATGATGGGAGCCTTGTAGGCTGTGACTGTGGGGACTCTGTAACTTCATGACAGGGCACAGGGTGCATCTGGGTCTCTTGGCAACCACTGTGTCCATGCCATAGACTCAGATTTCCCTGATTGCCTGGATGAGTCACTGCAGAGGGATCCATGCTCACATCAAAGACAGCACAGATCATTTGTGTGGTTCATGGGGCAGCACAGGTGAGAGTTATACCCACTGTGGGCTAACCTTGGTCAGTGAACACCTTGGAAGATAGGTGAGGGTGTGATTATTCCAAGAGAGGTGATCATACACTGCCCCCTGTTGACAATAGAGATCTACCAGACTCTACCTGGGTGTCACCTTGGAGACTTGCCCCACCCTGGAGCACTGACCAGAGCTCCCAGGCCATACCCAGCACATACCTCTGGGTATTCACTGGAAGAGCAGATACTCCACCAAGCCACAGAGGCATAGTTCAAAGATTAAAACAATCAGAGGAAAAAAAAATCCTAACAACTATTTCCAAAAAATGCCTCAAAATAAAGACAGAGATTCAATAAACAAGAATAAGAAAGACAACATGACTCTCCCAAAGGAGCACAACACTTCAATATTAGAATTTGAAGAAAGGTTGATGAAATGCCTGAAAAGGAATTCAAAAGAATGATACAGGATTACTCAGAAGAAATGAGAAGCAATTCATGACTTAAAGAAATCCATATATGGATTGGGGAAATAATTTTCCCATGAGATATAAGTTTTTTAGAGAAATCAAAATGAAACGAATGATTAGAAATGAAGAATTCAATATGTCAAATACAAAAATACAACAGAAAGCCTTAACAATAGAAGTGCTTAGGCAGAAGAAGGAATATCTGAGCTAGAAGACAAATCTTTGGCAATATCTCAGACTGAAAAAAGAAGAAATAAGACAAATTAAAAACAAAGTTCGAGATTTAAGGCATACTATCAAACAACTTAACATGTGGGTCTTGGAACTTTCTGAAGGTGTGGAAAGAGAGAAAGGATTAGAAGGCCTATTAAGTGAAATAATTACAGAAAATTTCCCAAATTTGGAGAAAGAGAAGTCAAAGTACACGAGGCACTTAGAACTCCTAATAGACATGACCAGAAAAGATCTTCACCACAACACATTGTAGTCAAACACTCAATAGTAAAACATAAAGAAAAGATTCTAAACTGTGCATTAGAGAAACACTAGATTACTTTCAGCATATCTCCAATTTGATTCACAGCTGACTTTTAATCAGAAAAACTAAAGGCTAGGAAAGAATGCAGAGACATAGTCCAAGCCAAATATTAAATGAAAAAAAAAAAAACCTGTAAACCCAGAATACTGTATGAACTAGGTGAAATAAAAACTTTCCATAACGAACAGAAGTTAAAAGAATTTGTCACCACTCATCTAGCCTTACAAATGATGCTTAAGGACATGTTACACACAGAAACACAGAATAGTGCTGATTATGAAAGAATGTGAAAGTAGAAAATCTCCCAGTAAAAGTACAAAGGAAATCCAAAGCAAACAATAAGAATATTTATGGAAAAAATTTCAGGGCAGAGTCATTACTTATTAATAGTAACCTTGAATATAAATGGCCTAAATTCTCCAGTTAATTTTTAAAAGATTTATTTATTTATTTATTTTAGAAAACTTTTATTTAATATAAATTTCAAAAGTACAACTTTTGGATTATAGCAGTTTTCCCCCTCATAACCACCCTCCCACCTGCAAACCATCCCATCTCCTACTCATTCTCCCATCCCATTCTTCATTAAGATTCATTTTTAATTATTAAAGATTTACTTTTATTTAGTTGAAAGAGTTACAGAGAGAGGTAGAGGCAGAGAGAGAGGTCTCCCATCCACTGGTTTACTCCCCAGATGGCCACAATGGCCCGAGTTGCACCAATATGAAGCCAGGAGCCAGGAGCTTCTTCCAGGTCTTCCACGTGGGTGCAGGAGCCCAAGGACTTGGGCCATCTTCTACTGCTTTCCCAGGCCATAGCAGAGCTGGATCAGAAGAGGAACAGCTGGGACCAGAACCAGCACCCTTATGGGATGCTGGCGCTTCAGGCCAGGGCTTTAACCTGCTGTGCTGCTGCTCCACAGTGCTGGTCCCTAAGTTCTCCAATTAAAAGATAGAGACTGGCTGAATGGATTAACAAACATGACTCATCTATTTGCTACCTATAAGAAACACACCTCACCAACAAAGATACCCAAAGACTGAAAGTGAAAGAATGGAAAAAGATATTCCATGCTAACAGAAAGAAAAAAAGAAGCAGACAAAAGAGATTTTAACACAAAAACTCTTAAAAGAGACAAAGAAGGGCATTATATAATGCTGAATTGATCAATTCAACAAGAAAATGTGACTATAATAGATGTATATACACCCAAAGCCAAGTCACCTGGTTATTTAAAAATATGTTAATGGATCTAAAGGGACACATAGACTCCAACACAATAATAATGGGGGATTTCAACATCCCATTTTCATCAATGGATAGATCAGCTAAACAGAAAATCAACAGAGCTAATATACACTATGAACCAAATGGACCTAACTAATATGCACAGAACCTTTCATTCCACAGTTGCAGAATATGCTTTCCTTCCATCAGTGGATCAAATTTCTATAGGATAGACCATATGCTAGGCCATAAAGCAAATCTCAGCAAGTTCAAAAAAATTAAACTCATACCATACATCTTTTCTGACCACAATGAAATTAAGGTGGAAGTTAACAACTCAAGAATCTCTAGAAAATATAGAAAACATGGAGACTGAACAACATGCTCCTGAATGACCAGTGGGTCATGGAAGAAATCAAAAGGGAAGTAAAAAAATTCCTGGAAATGAGTGAAGATTACCATCCAACATATCAAAATTATGAGATACAGCAAAATCAGTGTTAAGAGGGAACTTTATTGTAATTGGTGCCCTCATCAAGAAATTGCAGAAGCATCATATACATGAGCTATCAATGCATCTCAAGGACCTAGAAAAACAACAACAAACCAAACCCAAAATTAATGGGGGGAAAGAAATAATTGAAATGAGAAGAAATAAGCAAAATTGAATTGACCCCATTACAAAAGATCAGTAAAATGAAGAGCTGGTTATTTGAAAAAATAAATTAAATTGATACAACATTGGCCCAATTAATCAAAAAAGAGGAAAAAGACCAAATCAATAAACTCAGAGGGTCTGACACTGTGGCACAGTGGGTAAAGCCACTGCCTGCAATGACAGCAACCCATGTGGGCACTGGTTCGAATCCCAGCTGCTCCACTTCCAACCCAGCTCTCTGCTATGGCCTTGACAAGCAGTAGAAGATGGTCCAAGTCTTTAGGCCTTTTTCACCTGTGTTGGAGAGCTTGTAGAAGCTTGTGACTCCTGTCTTTGCTTCAGCGCAGCTCCAGTCATTGCAGCCATCTGGGGAGTGAACCAGCAGGTAAAAGACCTCCCTTTCTCTCTCTCTCTCACTCTCTCTCTCTCTCAAAGATTTATTTATTTATTTGAAAGTCAGAGTTAAACACCAAGAGAAGGAGAGGTGCAGAGAGAGAGAGAGAGAGGTCTTCCACCCGTTGATTCCTTCCCCAATTGGCTACAATGGCCAGTCTGAAGCCAGGAGCCAGGAGCTTCTTCCAGGTTTTGCATGCAGGTGCAAGGGCACAAAGACTTGGGCCATCTCATACTGCTTTCCCAGGCCATAGCACAGAGCTGGATCAGACATGGAGCAGCTGAGACTTGAACCAGTGCCCATATCGGATGTTGGCACTGCAGGCTGTGGCTTTACCTGCTATATCACAGCGCCTGCCTCAAATAAACAAATCTTTTTTAAAAGAATAAAGAAACTCAGAGATGAAAAGGGAAATGCAACAACTGATACTACAGACATAAAAAGAATCATCAGGAATTATTACAAACAGTTATAAGCCAACAAATTGACAAATCTAGATCTAGAGAAATGGATGGATTCCTGGATACATACTATCTCCCAAAATTGAGTCATGAAGACATAGAAACCCTCAATAGACAAATAACCAAGATAGAAACTGAATCAGTACTAAAGACCCTTCCAACAACAAAAAATCTAAGGGGGACCGGCACTGTGGTTCAGCAAGTTAAAATCCCAGCCTGAAGTGCTGGTATCCCATATGGGCACTGGTTCAAGTCCTGGCTGCTCCACTTCTGATCCAGCTCCCTGTACCCATGTGGGATACCCAGAAGAAGCTCCTGGCTCCTGGCCTCAGCCTGATCCAGCTCTGGTCATTTTGGACATTTTTGGAGTGAACCAGCAGATGGAAACTTCTCTCTCTGTGTCTCTACCATTCTCTGTAATTCTGACTTTCAAATAAATAAAAATAAGTCTTACAAAAAAAGAAAAAAAGAAAAGCCTGGGACAGGAAAGTTTAACTGCTGAATTCTAGAAGATTTTTAAAGAAGAATCACTTACAATTCTTTTCACGATATTTAAAACAGAAGGAATCCCCCCAAACTCTTTCTATGAGGCCAGCAGCACCTTAATTCCTAAACCAGAAAAAGATACAATAGATAAAGAGAACTATAGATCAATATCCCTGATGAAAACAGACTCAAAAATCTTCAACAATATACTAGCTAATCAAATGCGAGAGTGCATCAGAAAGATCATTCAGCAGACCAACTGGGATTTATCCATGGCATTTAGGGTTGGTTCAACATTCATAAATCAATCAATGTGATATATAACAAATTGAAGAATAAGAACCATATGATTCTCTCAATAAATGCAGACAAAGCATTTGATAAAATACAACATCCTTTCATGATGAAAACCTTAAGGAACATGAATACTGAAGGAACATTCCTCAAAACAATCAAGGCAACTTTAGACAAACCCACAGCCAGCATTTTATTGAATGAGGAAAAGTTGGATGCATTTATATTAAGATCTGGAACCAGACAAGAATGCCCACTTTCACTACTGTTACTCAATATAGTGTTGGAAGTTTTAGCCAGGGATATTAGGCAAGAAAAAGAAATCAAAAGTATATAAATTAGAAAGGAAGAAGTCAAACTATACCTATTTGCAGATGATATGATTCTATTATATATAGAACATATATATTCCCCTATATGGAAAACCTAAAGACTCCACTCAGAAACTATTGGAATTCAAAAAAGACTTTGATAGAATTGTAGGATATAAAATTAACACAAAAGAATCAATTGCCTTTGTATACATATACAATGCCATGGCTGAGAAAGACCTTCTAAGCTCAATCCCATTCACAATAGCTACAAAAAAATTAAATGCTTTGGAATAAATTTAACTATGAAGGTGAAAGATCTCTACAATGAAAATTATAAAAAAATAAAGGAAGAAATAGGAGACACCAAAAAAATGGAAAAAAATCTCCATTTTCAGGGATTGCATGAATTAATATCATCAAAATGTCAATACTACTGAAAGTAATTTACAGATTCAACATGATCCCAATCAAAATACCAATGAAATTCTTCTCAGATCTAGAAAAATAATGCTAAAATTCATATGGAAATGCAACATACCCCAAATACCTAAAGCAATCTTAAAAAACAAAAACAAAGCCAGACAAACAAAGCATGACAATACCAGACTTGAAAACATACTACAGGGCACTTACAAACAGCCAAGTACTGGCACAAAAATAGACACGTAGACCAATGGACAGAATAGAAACTACAGAAATCAATCCATTTATCTACAACCAACTTATAGATCTTTGAAAAAAGAGCTAAAACCAATCCATGGAGAAAGTATACTCTCTTCAACAAGTGCTGGAAAATTGGATAACTACATGCAGAAGTGTGCAACCAAACCCATACCTTATACCTTGCACAAAAATCAATTCAAAATGGATCAAGGATCTAAATCTATGACTTAGTACCATCAAGTTACTAAAGGAATACTTTGGGTAACTCTGCAAGAACTTGGCATAGCCAAAGTCATCTTGGAAAAGACCCCAGAATCACAGGCAAGCAAAGTCAAAATTGACAAATGGGATTACATGTAGCTGAGAAGCTTCTGCACTGCAAAGGAAGCACTCAGCAAAGAGGCAACCAACAGAAAGGGCAAAAATATTTGTGAATTATGCAACTGATAAATGATTAATATCAAGAATCTATAAAGAGCTCAAGAAATTCAACAACAACAAACAAAAATCCAGTTAAGAAATGGGTAAAGAACTTGAACAGGCATTTGTTAAAACAGGAAAATTCAAATGGCCAACAGAAACATGAAAAAATGCTCAGGAACACTAGCCTTCAGGGAAATGCAAATCAAAACCACAGTGAGATTTCAACTCACCCCAGTTAGAATGGCTGTCATACAGAAGTCAACAAACAACAAATGCTGGCAAGGATGTGGAGAAAAAGGTATCCTAATCCACTGTTGGTGGGAATGTAAACTAGTATAGCCATTGTGGAAGACAGTATAGAGATACCTCAGAAAGCTGAAAATAGATATACCACTTGACTCAGAATTACACTCCAGGGAATTTGCTTAAGGGAAATGAAATTAGTGTATGAAATAGCTATCTGTATCCCCATGTTTAGTGCAGCTCAATTCACAATAGCTAAGATATGGAATCAACCCAGATGTTTATCAACTGATGACTGGATAATAAAATTATGGTATGTATCTAGTATGGACTACTACTCAGCCATAAAAAGGAATGAAATCCTGTCTTTTGTAACAAAATGGATGCGACTAGAAACTATCATACTTATTGAAATAATCCAGTCCCCAAAAGACAAATACCATAGTGTTTTCCTGATCTGTGGTAAGGATTAGATTACATTTTGAGATTTGATGAAATTTTTTGCAGCCCTTATCTCTACTGTTGATTTTTTAAATTTCACTATTTTTTTTAACTCTTGACTTAGTACAGGGTTAATCTTATGAGTATAAAGTAACTTAGAGTAGATTACTATAAAAATTAAGACAGAGAGTAAGAGAAGAAGCAGGAGGAAGGGTGGGAACATGGGTGGGAGGGAGGTTATGGTGGGAAATATTGCTAAGTTTCTAAATTTGCATATATGAAATACATGGAATTTGTTTACCTTAAAAATTTAAAAAAAACTAAAACAAATTTTAAAACCACATTCAATGCCCTGCCTAGATGGCACAATGTGATTTGTAGCACTGATTGACTTTATCAAAAACTTTTCTTAACTGTTTCTCTTCATCTCTGTATAAACATGACAAAAATCCAGAAGGCAGCTTAAATGTGGTCCATAAAAGCGTGAAAAATCCTTCAAGAATATAAAGGTAGACATAATAATAAAAGTAACTTTATTATTGTTTGGTATATTATTATATCTCTTCTGTTAGAAATATAACACTAGATGTAACTGATAATCTTAATTTAAAGACATTTTAATTTAAACATGTAAATTCTGAAATATTCTTATGTACACTGTTGCCACAGGAATATACATTTTATGAACTTGCTTTGTATTAACTATCAGTAGACAATAAGAAGTGATGCCCCAGTACAATACAATAACTTTTGAGAGTTTCTAAGCTTCAATAAAGAAACACAGTATGACCAATATGGAAACACTTGTTAAAGAAGGTAAAATCTATTAAGCAGTAGTGCTCTGATTCTAACAATTCAGACTTAATGAAACATTTAGAATATGCTATTACTGATACTGTTCATTTAAATATGCTATTACTGATATTGTTTCATTAGGTATACAATTTCTTGCTCAGTGTTTTCATGCCTAAGTGACCTCCAAATTGGTCTGCTGCAAATCACTGCTAATAGACTCACAACAATCTACACCACTCAACCATGTAGAGACTGCATAGCACTGAAAAGAGGTTCTGATTTCTCAGGAGACAAATGAATCTTCAAAAACAAAATACTCTCTTTCTCCTGAGTACTTCTTTTTTCTCTCTTTCTTCTCACCTTTTGCTTTTGACTCTCCTTCTTATCTAACTCCCTGCCTTTCCTGCAGTTTCTTTTTCCTTCCCTCTCAGCATCCCTCATCACTATCTCCCAAGCATATATGAACTGGCTATATGATTTAACTGAACCCTAGAGTGCAATGTTTTGCTTCCTTGAATAACAGAACCCATTACTCAATACTGTGGCTCATAGACATACAAGAAATTAATTTCTCTGATGTCTGTATTTTGCATGATGATCATATCTGTAAACCTAAGCCATTATTATCACAGCCGTAATGGAAAGGTGAAAGAGGCGTGGATCATAAAGTTGGATAGCATGGTTCAAATCTAGATTTAACTACCATATATCCTGGGAGTAAATAACCTATCTTTACAGTCAGTCCCAGTCTGTTTAGGGTGCTATAACAATACCACAAGCTAGGTGGCTTATTAATAACAAGAATCTGTTCATCTGAGAAGCCTAAAATCAAGGAACCATCATCAGATCTGGCATCTGCTAGGAGCCCATTTCCTGGTTTCCAAAAAGCACCTTTATGAGACCTCACAGTGGAGGGAGTTAACTATCTTTCTGAAGTCTGTTTCCAGGGCAGTAATCCCAAAGACAAGGGAGCCCCTGTGACCTGCTAAATTCACAAGGAGCCCCCACCTCCTAATATCTTCCCTCTGAGGGTTAGAATTTCAGTGTATGAATTTCAGGGGGAGACATTCAGATATTAGCACACAGCAATTGTTTTTCGTATAGATTAAACTACTCATTTGTTCAATAAAAAATTAGTGCATTCCTACTCTGCGCAGTAATTGCTCAATGGGATGATAATTTAGAAACGAAGAAAGTACACAAAAACGTTGCCCTATTGGAGGAGGTAGATCATAAAGAACTATAGAAAAATTATAAGTTAATGATAAATGCAATAAAAGTAATGCATTAGAAGTGCTTAGCCATGTGTTTAGAATGTAGTAAACGCTCAATAAGTATTCAGTAATTCAAGGTAATTTTCAGATGATCTTAACTGCTGGGAAGGCAGAATCTATCAGAAGTGAACATATCCCTTCCCAGTCTTAGCCCTGAGCTGAAAGTACAGAAGAAATAACTAACTTCAAGCAGGGGAGTCAGCCAACTGCCTGTACTTAGGGCAATACAGTGCATTCCTCCCCTGCTCCACATAGCCATGTGCCTTCCAGCCCCTGAAAGCTGAAAATAAAGGAAATTTTGTTCTGTCCATAAAATAGTGTGTTCAGTGCCAGAGAAAAAGAGAGTTGTTATTTTACACTGACAAGGTCTCTAATAAAAATAATATATAAGAATCTATTGATTTTTTTTTTGCAGTCTGATTTTTGTTTTCCTTGAAGTTTTATGTTTACCATGCCCAAGTAAAAGCGAATTTATTTTGGATGCCAACAAGATCCATCAAGGAGTAATTTCAGAGTTTCCTTTGAAAATAAGTGCATGGCAACATGATGGCCTGTGTGTTCACACCAGCTGCGGTAAAAGGAAGCAAAGCTCAATGAGACCTGGGCAAGTCTCTCCTATAAATAGGTGAGTGAAAGAGCAGCTCAAAGACACGAGAGGGAACAGCAGGGAATGGCAAAACAGGAAAACACCCAATTAAAAGAGGCTCCTGCTCTATAGCCCACTTGGCATTTATGGATCTGTAATTAAGCAACAAAGCAATGTAAGACTTGATATTTGGGAGGTTGCCCTGCCTGTCCTTTCACCGGCCACCTCGAGCAACTTCAGAGAAACGACACCATTAAATGGGGAGTCTGCATATCTCCCCTGATGTGCACTTCTGCTTAATTTGTCACATGGGCCATCATCCCTAAGAATAGCGGTGTTTGGGCTGCTTCATGAGGGATTGGCCATGCCATGGAGTTACTACAATGAGGGGAGTCCAATTCATTTCTCCAATTTATGTCTTTTAAAGCTCTCTGCTTACTGAAATATATCTAATGGGCCATTTATGACACAATAATACCCATTCATTTGGACTGCATGTACTACATTTATCAAGTCATTTGGAGGGCCTTGTATAATTTTCACCCTTCAGAGTCAAGTATAGCATGTCATTACAGATTACAGATTGCTATGGGGATAAAGAGAGAGTGTGCGTGTGTGTGTGCGTGTGTGTTATAACAAATAATACATAGGTATATACGTGTATGTGTTTAAGCACTCATCACAAATTGCCTTGGGATAGAAACAGGAAATGGTTGCAGTAATTTGCTACAGGCTGAAGATATTTGTAAACCACGATTATAAATTTAACACATGCTGTAGTAGTCACAGCTTATTTGTAGTGAAGGCTAAAAGGGCCTTGGGACATTGTTGCTCGAGAGTTACAGGATATCAAATAACCACGGATTCCTCCAGTTTTATTTTACAAAGTCATGGTGTAGACATAGTGCTCCTCCTTTGCCACCATCATATTTGCTTGGATTGTCCCCCAGAAAAGCCAAGAATCCTTGATGTAGCAAACACTATACCTGTGACTCTGAGAGCAATTAGAATATCAAAGTGTTAGAGAATGAAATGAGATTAAGAAGAAAAGGTGTCTAGCACATGGGAAAGTGATTAACAACTGATTGATATGTCTGGAATAGAGTGAGTCTGGGAGAACATGGGGAACAGTCAGAGAAGAGCACAGTTCTCTACAGTTTGCAACACACCGACTGCATCCAGTGGGCAGTGATTAGAGACTGTATTATCCATTGCCCATGACCTTATGTTAGTGGGAATGGAGAAACAAAGGGGCTTGGTTTTCTTGTGTATATGTGTGCATATCTTTGCTTGTTTTTTTTCCTCCAAAATAAGGTAGCATGTTTGAAATAGCACAGCAAGTTCTTTCATAGGCAAGAGTCAGAATTCATTTCAGCCATTTTTCTCATTTTTTCCTCAAAGACTTGAATGAACTTGCTTATTTTTTGAAAGATTTATTATTTATTTATTTACGAGAGAGAGAGAGAGAGAGAGTGAGAGATCTTCCATCTGCAGGTTCACTACTCAGATGGCCACAATAGTCAGAGCTAACCTGGGCCACAGCCAGAAATCAGGAATTCCATCTGTGTCTCCCATGTGGGTAACCAGAGCTCGGATACTTTACCCATCATCCTCTTCTCCCAAGCACATTAACAAGAAACTGAATTGGAAGTGTGGAGTGGCCAGAACTTTAACTGGCACTCCCCTACGGGATACAGACATCCCAGACAGCAGATGTAACCTGCTACACCACAACACTTGCTCTTGCTGCTTTCTTATGAGATGAAATAAGTAGGTTGTTTTCTCTTTTTTATATGAAAATATTTTATTTATTTATTTGAAAGGCAGAGAGGGAGAGGGAGGAGAGAGAGAAAGAGAGAGAGAGAGAGAGAGATGCTTTTCTTCCATTGCTTTCTCAGGCACGTTAGCAGGGAGCTGGGTCAGAAGCAGAGCAGCTGACACTTGAACAGGCACTGTGGTATGGGATGTTGGTGTTGTATGTGGAGCTTAACATGCCGCACCACAATGCTGGCCCCTAGTGGGTTACTTTCTGAGTCGCACTTTCCTTCTCTGCAATTGTAACAGTAATGCCTGCATCTTAGGCCCATAATGGGGATGAGATGGGAGCCCTGGGACAGGAGATAGTTGGTGTTGTGGAACAGCACTCTGGTGTACAGACACACACACACGCTTCACTGGAGTCACCCCTTTGTACCTCACCTCTTCCCTTCTGCAGATGCCCCAAGCCTCCTACTTTATGCACAAATGGTCAGGAAGGGGCACATTGCTCTCCAGCTTATTCTGTACTTTCCTCAGAATTCCAGTTATTCTTTAATTTTCACAGGGCCCTGATCTCCAAACTTGGCAGGGTTTCTATATCCACTGGGATTATACAATAAAATAAAGTCAGTAATTTTCTTTATCTTACATTCCCCGGAGGATTTGAAGTCTGAACAGATGTCAGTGACTTAACGAACCAAACTAACCCATTCGTGGAGGCTTTCAGGGGAAGACTATTGCTCAGAAGCAGGGTCCTGGCAAGGAGCAGAGAATAAACCTGTGATATCCCAGGAGGCTGATGAACACAGTTTTTTGAGCTCCATTGTGTCTCTCCAGCAACCTTTCAGTAACTTTTTCTTCCACATAGCACATATCACTGACAAAAGCTGACTTCATGTTGTATGATTAACTGTCATTGGAATGAACTATTTATCTGTAGTAAAAACGTTACTTCTCTGTTATTTTTTACCTCGTTTACTAACCCATAATTAACATAGTTAGTGTTCACTTTTAAATATCCTGTAACACTAAGGAGGAAATTGGGAGAATCTGTTCATTTGGAATGAAAACACAAGTGTATCTCAAAATGCGTTAAGAATTACTTGAGGGGTTGGCATTGTGGCGTAACAGATAAAGCCATTGCCTGCGATATCAGCATCCCATATGGGTGCCAGTTGGAGTCCCAGCTGCTCCTCTTCTGATCCAGCTCCCTGCTATGGTCTGAGAAAGCAGTAAAAGATGGCCTAAGTCCTTGGGCCCCTGCACCCACACGGGAGACCTCGAGGAAGCTCTTGGCTCCTGACTTTGGAATGGCCTCGCTCTGGCCATTGTAGCCATTTAGGGAGTGAAGCAGCAAGTGGAAGATCTTCCCCCTCCCCCGCTCCTCTGCCTTTCTGTAACTATGCCTTTCAAATAAACACATAAATTGTTATGAAAAAAAGAATTACTTGAGGTAATTGTTTAAAAGGCAGATTAATAGGTCCTGTTACCTATATGCTGTTTCAGAATATAAGAATTTTTTTTTATCAAGAGTACTGCATTTCAGTAAACTGTCCAAATGACTGCTAAATAGACTTATTTTTGAGTTCTACTTGTACTAAGTAGTCAATCTGAATAACTCAGGAAGCACTGGGATAACAGATAATTTACCTTTCTTTTAAGAGTCAAACCATTGCTACTGCAATATGGACAGTAATATTCATTGAGCAGTTATTGTTTTCTCTCAGGCACTTGCCACACAGAATCTCATTTATTCTTCAAAGGAGGAAAAAAATTTATTTATTCCCATTATCCAGATGAATCTCTCAGAGATTAAGCCAGAAAGAGGTCAGTCACAAAGCTGGTAGGTGGCAGAATGCAACTCTGCCTATCTCAAATTCAATACAATGGCTCTGGAGTGACTGAAGCCTCAATTCTCTTAACAAATTATTATATAATATCCTTTAAAAGTACATCACTGGTCATTCATTCAACTGATGTTCATCAAATTGAGTTGTTTTCGTTCATTGCAAACTTTTATGACCGTGTATCTGTTTATTACTAACAGTATGTTTTTCCTACAGTGCCTTGGTAGTTATATCCACATGTTACTATCTATCTGGCCTTTTAATAGAATGTACTTATTTGCACAATGAGCTCCCTATACAGTTGTTTGTTTGTTGGCCCAGCTGTAGATTAATTATAATACCTAGGTTTATGTTCTATGGGTGCTGCTCTAAAAACACTTTAACTCAGTTATTAGAAATGCTAGATGAAATAAAATGGTTGTTTTTTCACTTTTTATAATGATTCTCTAATTCTAAAATTTCTTGGTTTTAATTCAAGGACAGAAATTAACTTTGCAGTGAAAGGTTGAGGGAAATTTATTGACACTAACAGTGGTAAGTAAAATGTGGTATTTTCCCTCTGAAATACATGTGACATTATTTTAAGAAATCAGCAAATACATTTTAACACTACCACACAAGTCATGATATAAACAGACTACTGAATTTAGGAAACTACTGGCGTTTAGCATTCTAAATGCGACTTATCTGAGTCCTGATGAACTCAGAAGGACCTTAAATGAGTTAACCACAAGTTCCCCTCCCTACTCTCCTATGGATAATGTTTAGCCAAGCAATTCTATCGTCAAAGGATAAAGTATAGTCCCTGAGGAGCAAGGTGAAGTTCTTAGCCTGCCCATGGGAGTAATCAAACATAACAATCAAACAATGCTCCCTACAGGAACCAGAGGGTATATCATCATTTTAATAGTACGAACCTTGAATCCCACAGTCCTTGGTTTTTCCTCTGTTCACCTGTATAGTCCCCATGTGCTACTGCATTACATCTGATGGCCTCCTTCCCCAGATTGGGAACACATATATGCAATAATCTACTAATCTCAACTGCCCATTGTTGGTGTCATGTGTTCGGCTATCTCTATAACCCAAGGAGTGGGGAATCCCTTCTCACTAGTGGGGTGATACATAAAACACCATGCCATGTTTTCACCTTTCATGTTCAGAATCTGTAACGTCTATGAATCTATTTGAGCTCTTCATGGTAGAAGTTACCAAGGAATATCTGGATTTTGAATGGAGATTCTGTTAAGTAAAATGTGCTTAGTCTATCAATGTCTATATGGTGAGAAGCCCCATAACTAAAATGAACAGTGAAAATACTAATATGAAAAATTTGGAGAGACATCAATGCCATTATGGGCATTCAAATGATGTTACTCACAAGTATTAATTTTTCATATCTTACCCTACAACTGATAACCTCAGTGAAAGCATCTGAGAAGTTTCCAATTATTGTGCAAAAAATAACATGAATTATGCACAGTACATAAATGACATAGTTTTTAAGAAAATGATGAACTTGAAAATCCACTAAGAAATCACTGAAAAAAATTAAAAAGAATATAAAAATCATTCATAACCTTACTACTTTAAATTATGTGTTAAACAAAGTAAGTTTCATCCTTTCACTTTAAATCGTAGCTGCAAGAACTGAGCAACCTGATTTGTGTTTTCCACACCTTCAGAAGCATAGTAATATGAGACTAATTTTGAAAGTTCATGGAAAATTGAATTAAAAGGTAAGTTTATTTTTGTGTGAAAAATTGAAATATATGCATAACTTTTTAAAATATACATTCCCATGAACTTTTTGAAGAGTGCACCTAAATATGTATATACATTATTTTGTTTCCCAGACTAGGATGATGAGGTGCATACAACTCTGTAACTTGTTTTTATTTTTCAAATTTGAAATTAATCATGGTTGAAGGTCAATAAATCCTGGTAATCCCTTTTTTATTTTCAGTAATTCTTATTTTCATTATTTGAACTACCCCTCCCTAACACAGGGTGTCTTACAGCTTGTTCTCAATATTTTGCATTATTAATAAGATGCACAGACATTAAAGTGAGATCAGGATTTGAATGTCAGATCTATCATTTACTAGGTATGTTATCTTGGGCAATTTATTTAATTTTTCTGAATCTCATTTTAATCTCAAATACACAATGAAGACCAGAATAATTTTTTTAGGGTTGTGAATATTAAATGAAATTATATACACAAATAAAAAATAAATTTGGTATAAAAATTTAATAAGGGACACAATTTAGAAATTTAAGAACTATTATAGAATAATTTAGAAATTTTGTTTATTGGCCGGAGCCATGGCTCACTAGACTAATCCTCTGCCTGCGGCTCCTGCACCCTGGGTTCTAGTCCCGGTTGGGGCGCCAGGTTCTGTGGTGGTTGCTCCTCTTCCAGGCCAGTTCTCTGCTGTGGCCAGGGAAGGCAGTGGAGGATTCCCAAGTGCTTGGGCCCTGCACCCGCATGGGAGACCAGGAGGAAGCACCCGGCTCCTGGCTGCTGATCAGCAGCCGTTTTGGGGGGTGAACCAACAGAAGGAAGACCTTTCTTTCTCTCTCTCTAACTGTCTAACTCTGCCTGTAAAAAAAAATAAATAAATAAATTTTGTTTATTAAATTGTTCAGATTTTCTTAACTCCAGCCATGTATATCAGACTGTTAGAATTTTGCCATATCTGTGAGGTACCTTACTCTCTTTTTTTAAAGATTTATTTTATTTATTTGACAGTGTTACAGAGAGAGGTAGACAGAGAGAGAGAGAAAGAGAAAAAGAGAGAGGGAGAAAGACAGAGAGAGAGAATCTTCCATCCAATGGTTCACTCCCCAAATGGCTGCAACACCAGGAGTCAGTAGCTTCTTCCAGTTCTCCTAGGTGGGTGCAGGGGCCCAAGGACTTGGGCCATCTTCTACTGCTTTCACAGGCCATAGCAGAGAGATGGATCAGAAGTGGAGCAGCTGGGACTTGAACCAGCAGCTATGTAGGATGCTGACACTGCAGGTGGCAGCTTTACCTGCTATATCACAGCACGGCCCCCTGATCCAGCTTCTTTCTCAAGCACATGGAAGTCAGTGGACGATATCCCAACTACTTGGGTTCCCAAGGACTTGGGCCATCTTCTAATATTTTCCCAGGCCACAGCAGAAAGCTGGATTGGAAGTGGAGCAGCCAAGACTCAAACCGGCACCCATATGGGATGCCAGCACTGCAGACCGGGGCTTTAACCCATTGTACCACAACGCCAGCCCTCCTTTACTCTTATTTATATAATATTATCCTTGTCTTGTACTTAAGTTTTAAAAGGAACTTATTGGTTCAACACCATCCCCATCAAAATACTAATAATATTCTTTACACAACTAGAAAAATAATCCTAAAATTTAAAGAAACACAAAAGACCTTGGATAGTCAAAGCAGTCTTGATCAATAAAAATAAAACCACTCACATGGAAATATTAAATTTCAAGATATACTACAGAGATATCATAACCAAAGTAGAAAGGTACTGGCATAAACAAAAGTATTGTAGAAAAAAAATGGAATAGAATAGAAATCCCAGATGGGAATCCATGCATCTACAACCAACTTACCTTTGACAAATGTGCTAAGAACATTCCCTGAAGAAAGGATAGTCTCTTTAGTAAATGGAGTTGAGAAAATCAGATTTTCACATGCAGAAGTTTTAAATAAGACCCCATCTTACATCCTACGTAAAAATAAACTCAAAATGGATCAAGCAACTAAATGTAAGACCTGAGAAATATCTCACTACAAGAGGGAAACATTTTGAGACATTGGCCTAGAAAATGACTTTTTGGTTAAGATCACAAAAGAACAGACAATAAAAGCAAAGAGAGACACATGAGATTAAATCAAGCTAAGAAGCTTCTGAACAGCAAAGGAGACAACAAAGTGAAGAGACAACTGACATAATGAGGGAAAATATTTGTAAACCGTGTATCTTACTAAGGATTAATATCTAAAATACATAAGAAGTTCAAGAAATTCAACAACAAAACAAACAATGGGCAAAGGATATGAATAGGTATTTTTCAAGAAATACAGATAGCCAACAAGCACATGAAAAAATTCTCACAATCACTTGCCATCAGGGAAATGTAAATCGAAACCACAGTGAGGTGTCATCTCATTCCATTGAAAGGGATATTATGCGAGACTCAACAAACAACAAATGCTGACAAAGATGTGGAAAAAATGGACCGCTAATACACTGCTGGTGGGAATGCTAATTAGTTTCATTATGGAAAACAGTATAGAGATTCTGCAAAAAAATAAAAATAGAACTATCATATGACCTAACTATCTCATTTCTGGGAATACACCCAAAGAAAACGAAGTAAGCAAATGAAAGATATACCTGCACTCTCATGTTTATTGCCTCCAATCCACAATAGAAAAGATATGGAATCAACCTAGATATCGATCAACCAATAACTGGATAAAGAAAATGTAGATATACGTGAAAGAATTTACTAAGCCATAAAAGCTACTGAAATACTGATATTTGCAATAAAATGGATGCAATTGGAGATAATTATGCCAAATGAAATAAGTAAGATACAGAAAGACAATTGCCACATGTAGAAGCTAATATATTGAATAAAATACATAAAAGCTGGTTCCTCACTGTTTCTTAAATATTAATTATTTTAAGGTTCTGGTAAAAACTGAAATTGAAGAGAAAATGATTTGCTGATGGAACTAATGGCCTGAAAACAATTGCCCAGCAAGACTAGCACATAGCAACAGGAAGTAATTATACACTACTGTCTTTTTCAAAGTAATATGACTATTAATAAATTATTCTTATAATGTATCCTTGTGCTCATGAGAAATGGTATAGCTAAACTTCCTTCATACAGAAGTAAGAAATTCTTTTCTTTTTAAGCCAATGCAGCAAGAATGATGTTACGTTGTAAGACCGTAAGTTCCTGAACACTGCATTTCTATTGCTCATTGCATATTCCTAATGTCCAGAACCTTGTCTCATTTAATTCTAACACTTATTATGTATTAAATGAGTGAATTAAGTAATTAACATAAAATAAGCTGTAAGATGGAAGCTTTATATTTCTATCATGGAATAATGAGTCTAATCATAATTTCATAATAAACACAAATTGCCATCAAACTTCAAAGTATATTCTGGATGAGTCAAGGTACAATCACACTGGTAATTTGAGCAGGGAAAAACTATTAATATAAAGAGGTATTAAGTAGTAAAGTGACTAGAAAATACTAAAGGAGCTTTAAAAAGCATTCTACAGAATAAAAATATAGCATCTGTAGGGAGAAGCTACTATCTCTAACTCTGAAGGATAATATTCCAGGATAGAACTAGGTAATTGGAAGAGCTGAGCCCTGGTTTCCAACCCTGAGATTCTGATCTTGGACATAGCTCCCTGGAAAGTGGAAAAGGTTGTGGGCATTACTTGGGCAGATCTCCATAGGAGGTCATCAATTGTGGGTGGGGGCAGTCAATGACCTAGAGCTAGTCCAAAGGATGCTGTTCACCAGGGTGCCTATGAAGCTTGTTCAAGAACACACACCATGGGGTGTCCTGCACACAACTGGGAACTGCAGAGGAAGAAACAAGTACAAAGGAACCATGAAAAAAGAACCCTTGTCTCTGATGATCCTTCTCACATCCTTCCAGCATCATTTATTGAAAAAGTCCACCACTAAAATAATTACTTGGTGTAGCTAATACATCAAGACAATGCAATAATTTGCACACATGTTTTACTTACCACCTAAAATTATTTTGTGTAGTCCCAGTGACCACGTACTAAATATTGGTAAACACTAGCATGAAGCATTGAGTTGTAAACACATGACTGTGGGTCCAACGCAGCAGGTTAAAGCCCTGGCCTGCAGCACCAGCATCCCATATGGGCACTGGTTTGAGTACCAGCTGCTCCACTTCCAGTCCAGCTCCCTGCTAGTGCACTTGGGAAGGCAGCGGAAGATGACAAACTGCATGGGCCCCTGTACCCATGTGGGAGACTTGGAAGAGGCTCCTGACTCCTGGCTTTGGATGGGCTCAGCTCCAGCTATTGCAGCCATCTGAGGAGTGAACCAGCGGATGGAAGACCTCTCTCTCTCTCTCTCTCTGTCGCTACCTTTCTCTGTAACTCTTTCAGATAAATAAAATAAATCTTTTAAAAAAATACATGATTGCACCTCTTCTATCATATATCCCCCTTATATTCTCTGTCTGGATAAACGCTGCTTATACTAAACCCCATTTATTAGATTGGGAAACCAAGGCACAATAGAACTCACTAACTATGATCACCCTTAGTTACCAGGAGTTACCAGGGATAACAAAACTCCTGTTTACTGATGTCCAATCTTGTTTCTTACTAGATGTTCTACATTCTGAATTAAAATATGCATTCTTTTTTTCAAATAATCAAACTTACCTTTTTTATTCATGTGAAAGGCAGAGTGACACAGAGAGAAAGGGAAATAGATGCGTAGATTGATAGACACAGAGATTCAGAGATAGATAATCAACCTGTTATCCACTGGTTCACTCCCCAAAAGAGCCACAACATCCAGGGCTGATCTAGGCTGAAGCCAGGAGGCTGGAACTCCATCTAGGTCTCCCACATGCGTGGCAGAGGCCCAAGCACGAAGGCCACCTTCTACTACCTTCCAAGGCACATTAATAGGGACATGGATCAGAAGCAGAGCAGCTAGGACTTGAATCAGCACTGCAATATGGGATGCCTGCTGTACCACAATGCTAGTTCTAAAGAACTGGCACTTTCAAGCATTTGGCTAACTAACTAAATTTCTCATCTCATTTCAAAATAGAATGGTAACTTCGCATTGCTTGGGAATATACTGCAACACATGATATTTTTTGATAGCTCAATAGAAAGATCTCATTTGCCTTGGAATAGTCCTAGGCTGGGAATTTTTTAGATTCTGATTTTAACCATATCTTTTCCACAGTTTAGCCAAGTGACCTAGAACACATCATATTCTTTCTCTAGGTCTTAGATTCTTCATTTGTTAAAAGTAAGGAAGATTTATTATTTTGTTAATCCCTACACTTCCTTATAATTCTATTCTTTTGAGGGGGAGCAACAAACAGAGATTTGAATATGCTTTGAGACATACAGAAAATTTCACTGTCAATTATTCTACTCACTTCTTTAAAAGTGTGTAAACCATATACTGTACAAGATAAAATGTAAACATCTGAATTTGATATACAGAGTCTTATAAACCCCGACTCTCATTTTTAAATTCCAACCTCATTGACCATAATTTTTAATTTCATGGACTATTCCAGATTCTCTGTTGGTTCCACTTCTTTTGGTTCTTTGCATATCCTCACCCTAAATTGTTCAACTTAATGTCTTCACCTGAATGGCTATTTCTTGTTTTTCCAGCATCAAGTCCAGAATGCATGCTCTATAGGAAGAATTTCAGCTGAGATACGTCCTTGTTTTCTGTTCTGTCATAATTTTGTGCAGGATTCTTATGGCACAAGAATTCATTTGTAGATAGGTGGAAGTTATTGATGTTTTCATCATGAGAATAAAGGCAGTAACAAGAACATACAAATATTTGTAAATATATCACTTAGGGCTAAAAGTGAAATGAATACTCAAAAATTCTTATGACTTTTCTACTTCATTTACTCTATCGAAGCATTGTAGAACACTATTTGTACTTATATATGCCCTGAAAAGTTTGTGTCACATTCAATCAGGTGATATCCAGTCTGGGTGTCAAATGATTTATTCTGAAATGGATTTCAGTGTCTTTGGCCAAAATCTCTGCATTTGTGGATCTGGGTGTTAATAGCACTATAATATGGAAGTGTCATTTCTGATCTGTAAATGCTTCACTTCACCCACAAATGAGTATTGTCAAAGGCGATTAACTGTGTCACCTTAATAGATGAGGTCTCTCTCCCTGCCTGCCCTTGTAGGGGTGCTCACCTAGAAGAAATGTTGCTTTATAAAGCAATGGAAAAGTAAAAGGGTAAGCCTGGTACAGAAAAGAATGAAGCAGAGCATAAGCGTACTCAATGTTCAATGCATGGTTTTTAAGTTGAGTTGAGGTTCAGCAGTCTGGCATTTCTGATATTGTTTAACTACCTAGAAATTGAATTAAACTGAGTGCTCTTTCTTTAGTGACCCAGAATTTCTCAGGTGAGAAAATGGAATAAATGGAAAAATATAAGCAGAAGGTTGTTTCCAAATCATCTCATGTTGAATACAATCCAGAGTGGTTCTCCCATATTTTTTGTTATTCTTTAAATTATACAATAGAATTGTATTTATATTAATCAAATGCATAAAGGTTTATAAAGTTTAAGGGTGATATAATTTCTAGCTTAAAAGTTCCTTGAAGACATGGAAGTATACAGAGGGCCAGAACAATTCCATTTCAATCTATTCACAGCAAAGGTACCAGCTGATTCCATGGGAATCACTCAAGTCTTGATAAACTTTCAGGGCGGTCACGTCCTGAGGCAAAGTGATTAGACCCAGGTTGAGCAATCAGGGGATGAAGGGTATCCCAAGGGAAGGAGCATGACAATAGAATAGGGATTCTATTTGGCTGAGGACAGATTACCAGAGAAACATTCAATTTTCAACAGCTAACACTCCAGGTATTTGGGAGAATGTGATCTCAGTCCAGAAGCACGATCTGTGCACGCACCACGGCAAGCTCTAGAGTCTTGCCAGTCTTTACTCATGCTTCGTGTAACTGATGTTTAGTGTTGTATGTATGCATTAAAATCAGAATCCACTAAATACAAAGCTCAACAAGTCAAAGGCCATAGTCAAGCAGGAAAATAGGCAAGGGCTACAAATAATGATCAAAGGAAAAGATATTCAACATTACTCATATAAAATAAATTTTAAAATAGTCACAAAATCATTAAAACTATAGTAGAATATAATCATTTTGATTGTAATAGAAATCAAAGATGTGATTTCAAATTTTTTTAAAAAATTGGAAGAATCACTATTTTTTTAAAGTTGTATTTGTGAAATGCATATCAAAAAATTTCTCACACAAAAAAAGCAGAATCCATTTGCAGACCTAATATTTATGCTCTTGGCCAAGCCACTGACCATCTTCCAGTATTAGCATTTCTATCTGCAGCATAGAAATATAATATCATCTCTATTTTACTCCTCAGGCTGTTGATAAGGAGCAAATAAAATCATTGTATTAGTCAGTTCCTCATTACTATAGTGAAATACCCGAGACAAGCCACTTGTGGAATAAAGAGAGGTTTATTCAGCTCATAGTTCTGGAGGATCAATCTGAAGATCAGACAGCTCTTTTGGGTGGTGAATGGCAATGTCACAGTGTGTGTGGAGCAAGGATAACATGATGAGTCAAGAACAGAAACAGTGGACGGACCCAACTCAGGCTTTTGAAACAACTGCCTTATGCGAACTACTTTTCAAGGACACACCCCAATGACCTAAGGGCCTCCCACATGGTCCCATCTACCAAACACTAAAATTGGAATAGGTTTTTGCTGTATTAGTACCATTATCTTATGGGCTTGGGAATTTGAATGAATGTATTCAGAGTCTGAATTATATTCAAACCATATAAATCAAGAATGGAGCAAAGGTTTGAACATTTTAAGACTACCAAAAAATGATTAATAAAAATGGTTATTTTAATTTTTTTTTATTTTTATTTTTGACAGGCAGAGTGGACATTGAGAGAGAGAGACAGAGAGAAAGGTCTTCCTTTTGCCGTTTGTTCACCCTCCAATGGCCTCCGTGCTGCGGCCGGCGCACCGCGCTGATCTGATGGCAGGAGCCAGGTACTTATCCTGGTCTCCCATGGAGTGCAGGGCCCAAGGACCTGGGCCATCCTCCACTGCACTCCCTGGCCACAGCAGAGAGCTGGCCTGGAAGAGGGGCAACCGGGACAGAATCTGGCGCCCCGACTGGGACTAGAACCTGGTGTGCTGGCGCCACAAGGCGGAGGATTAGCCTAGTGAGCCGCAGCAAAAAAAAAACTAAATGAAAGATCTCTGTGAGTGAGATCCCAGTGGAAAGAACAGGTCTTCAAAGAAGGAGGTACCTTTCTCTGAAGGGAGGAGAGAACCTCCACTTTGATTATGACCTTGTCTAAACAAGATAAGAGTCGGAGAACTCAAGGGGCTTCCAAAGCCTTGGAAACTCATGACTGGTGCATAGGGAGATTACTGATGCCATAAACAGGAGTGTCAATTTGTAAAGTCAACAACAGGAGTCACTGTACACTTACTCCTCATGTAGGATCTCTGTCCTTAATGTGCTGTACATTGAGACTTAATGTTATAATGAGTACTCAAACAGTATATTTCACTTTGTGTTTCTATGGGGGTGCAAACTGTTGAAATCTTTACTTAATGTATACTAAACTGATCTTCTATTAAAAAAAAAAAAAAGAAGTAATTATCAATTCCCAACTTGACTCTCACTGGGATTAAACATGACAATAGGTCTGATCTGATTTCATCATCATTTAAAAAATCATCTATTATTTTTCACTTTATGTTTCTGTGTGGGAGCAAACTGTTGAAATCTTTACTTAATGTATGCTAAACTGATCTTCTGTATATAAAGAGAATCGAAAATGAATCCTCATGTGAATGGAAGGGGAGAGGGAGTGGGAAAGGGGAGGGTTGCGGGTGGGACGGATGTTATGGGGGGGGGAATCCATTGTAATCCATAAGCTGTACTTTGGAAATTTATATTCATTAAATAAAAGTTAAAAAAAATGGTTATTTTAGCCTAAGCTTAGAATCATATCTGTTTCTTTTGTTTGCACACGACATAGTAATGAAAGCTTCTATCTAAGTGAAATTTTATGTGTGAAAATTTCCTGGAAATGGAACTGTAAATATCAGATGAGAAACTGTGCTTTTTCATGTTGGTAAATATCAGTATAAATTGTACTTCAATTTTTTTACTTTTAGAGCAACTGGAAAATGTGTTTAGGTAGACATCCATAATCCATCTAAAGATGCATGCTTGCAAGCAATCAACAGACATCTTCCACCTAACTCTAGGGAGACCCCTAAAACCGCCTTTCTAGGAATCTCCAAACAATGCACTTTGGAACACTGAACAAGTGCAATAGAAGAACTCTTCTTTTTCCCTTGCCTTATCAGTGAGACAAAACAAAATAAATTATCTCTTCCTTTCTTCTTTAGGAGAAAGAAAGAAAAAGGAAAGAAGGAAAGAAAGAAAAAAGGAAGGAAGGAAATGAGATAGGAAGAGAAGGAAGCAACTCCTTCTCTTGCCAAGTTTATATAACTGTTAGAAATGACTCAGAAATCAGACCACCCACAATGCTCAGGGAGAATGCCAGCAAAGCAGATGGAACAGCTTGTAAAATATCTTCAGATGGTCTGAACAATTTATTGCATCTGTTTTTATGGTGCGAATAAATGGGAAAAATTGTCTTGGGCTTCTTAAATTTTTATTGGCTTCAGAAATCAGGTTATGTCATTTTAAAATCTGTCTACAGAAGGATCTTCACTTAATTAAATCATCCCAATAATGACTGCATATTAGCTTTCAGTTTTCACTGCATTGTATTGATGTTGTTTCCAATAATTTCTGAGTAATTTCTTTTCCAGATCAGCTATTCCTCCCAATGAAGGAAGATTTGACTTATATCGCAGGTCATCTTTTGATCTTTAGAGGATAAGCCTGAAGAACAAAGTCCTTTCTAGAGAGTGAAAAGGCAGAAGGATGGAAAGACAGATCCTTAATGACAACATTAAATACCCAATTAACTAGGATTGTCATGTACCTACTTAGGATTTCTTGTTATGAAACATACATTATTTCATCTTTGATTCATTTTGCCTTGGGTCCACACAACAAATATACAAAGGAAACGTAATAAATTTAGAAGGAGTTATTAAAATGGAAATTTAGGCAGAATGATATTGCACATAAAGACAGGAAAACTTAGATTACATTCATCACGTGATTGCATCAGTTTCAATCTCTCCTGGTAGATTAAATGGGAATGATAACTGCCATGTTTTCTGTAGACATTTTGGGAAGAAAAAATATAGCAAGTGGGATAATCTGAATGATTGTGCACTTTCCCCCAAATTAATATTTCAAAACTGAATCACCAAGGTGATCTTGTTAGGAGGACAAGGCATTTGGAATATGATTGGACAGCGAAAATAGAGTCCTCATGAATAAGATTTATACTTTTATAAACAAGGCCAATACAGTTATCTTGTCCCTTGTTCCATGTGAGTATACAGGCAGAAGACATCACTGTGAACCAGGAATCATGAACCCATCAAATACTGAATCTACTAGTGCCTTTATCTCAGACATATTGGCCTCCAGGCTGTGAGAAATAAATTTTTGTTATGTGTAAGCTCTCCACTTCGTGGAATTTTGTTATAGCAGCCCAAATGGTCAATAAATGTATGTAAAAAGTTGAAAATTGCTAAATTTTAAAATTATTAAATTTTAAATAGCTACATAATGTGCTATTTAAAATACAATAATCCAAGAGCTTATACTAAAATTTTAGCATAGACAGTTGTGCCAACAGAATGACTCCTATGTGTGAAATGTATGTATTTAATGACAGGATGGTTTTATATAAATAAATGAACTAATGCTTTCATGCCATATCAACGATCCTTTTTACATACTAATATACTCAGAAGTGATCATTTCAGCTAGAAAAATTAAACACAACAGGGAAGTAAACAAAGATTTGTAGAACAAATCGGCCATTACAAAATCACCCTCAGGACATTATGGAATTAAAAACCTTTCATTTATAAAGTCATGTTTTCCTGGTAACTTTGATAGGCTGTATTTTGACTTTTCATTAATAAAAATGACAGAACATGCTTAACTCTTCCAATGGGCTGGTGTAAATGAAATGAATTTGTCTCAAGGGAATGTCTGCCAAACATCAAAAGATAAATGACCAAGCTTATCTAAAGAATCACATTTGTCAGAAAAGATAAAATATAACAATGAGTAATCAATATCAGAATTCCATTAATTCCATTTAAATTATTCACCATATGACTCAAAAGTTGATCCCACTTTGGGGAAAAATAATAATAAGAGCCAGCATAATACATGCTTTGATTGTATTTTAAAAAACTTTAGGAATACCATTGATGGAAATTCTAGAGCAATGCTTAGTCACTCACCACACCATATTTAAACTTAGAATACCCATTGCTTAGATGGGATAAAAGGCCTCAGTGTTGGTACTTGATATACAGAAAGGACTTGAAACTTGATTGAATTTAAGCCTTGCAAGCATCTGTGATATTAGAGCTGTTATCCTGCTCTCACAGATGAAGACAATCAGGTCAAATAACTAATTCAAGATCACAGAGCCAGTAGACAGGAAGAAGCGATTCAAACCCACATCTATGTGACTTCAAAGTTCGCGGTCATATCCTTTACTCTGTGTAGACTTGTAAGTCAGGAGATGTGGATTTTCAAGTGCAGTGAATGCAGGTGATTGAATCAGAGAGCTGTGAGGTTCAATGCCGACTGTGCCACTAATGCTGGACTTGTGTCCCTCATCGTGTTTGTGAGACTGAAATAGGATTTTAGAGCTAATTTAGAATCTTACTTGTTGATGTTTAAGATAGACTAGCTATAACTTTCCCACAGGAATCCAAATGTTTTATTCACACTTATTTTAGTAAGGAATCATCTAGTCCAAGTTGGCAAAACCCATTGTGAACTCAGATCATTCACATAAACACTGTATGCAGATGCTTACTTTAATAGATTACATTTTATATTGAATGTCAAACTCAGTTACTCATTTTTCTGTCACAATCATGTCACAATTTTAGAATCAGTCATTGCAGATGACTGGAAACAATAACAGAGCAAGATATAACTCAGCCTACTAACTCTGCTGTACCTTACCCAGATTCTGTCCTGGGTGGAGACTCAGTTCCCAGCACAAAGATTCAAAATTTTCTCTCTTCAATGGTCTTGTTCAACAGCAGCAACAATATCATCAATATTAATAGTATTTGCTGGGCCTTATGATGTGGCAGGCAGTGTGCTCAGCATTTTACCACATTGGCTCACTGCAATATCATGAAATAAGACATATCGGTACTCCAAATTATAAATCAAAGTACAAAGGTTGCAGCGTTGCTAAGATGTGCACGAGAACTAACTAGCTAATGGAACCAAAGTCAAGATTTAAACCTCAGCCCACACTATTTCAATGTCTGAACACAACTATTCTATCATTTGTTTGAAACTTATAAACATCCTCTAAATATCCAAATTCTGTACTTAGTAAAATTTCTGTTTCTTTGTATTATTTTATCGGGCCCTCACAATAACTGTGTTAAGTAGGTATGCTCCTCAATATATAGCCAATGAGGGCACTGAGGACAAAAAAATTGAACATCATTCGTATGATATATCTCTTGATACCTGGTGACAAGTAGAAAGATATTAGGAAGTGAGGGCCGGCGCCGTGGCTCAATGGCTAATCCTCTGCCTGCGGCGCTGGCACACGGGGTTCTAGTCCCGGTCAGGGCGCCAGATTCTGTCCTGGTTGCCCCTCTTCCAGGTCAGCTCTCTGCTGTGGCCCAGATCAGCGCGATGCGCTGGCCGTGGTGGCCATTGGAGGGTGAACCAACAGCAAAGGAAGACCTTTCTCTCTGTCTCTCTCACTATCCACTCTGCCTGTCAAAAAAAAAAAAAAAAAAAGTGAGACATTGAGTCTAGTGTTGAAGATGCTGCTGTCACACACAGGAATACATTGGTTTTCTTTTTTTTTTTTTTTTTTTTTTTTTTTTTGACAGGCAGAGTGGACAGTGAGAGAGAGACAGAGAGAGAGGTCTTCCTTTTGCCATTGGTTCACCCTCCAATGGCCGCCGCATCGCGCTGATGTGAAGCCAGGAGTCAGGGGCTTCTCCTGGTCTCCCATGGGGTGCAGGGCCCAAGGACTTGGGCCATCCTCCATTGCACTCCCGGGCCATAGAAGAGAGCTGGCCTGGAAGAGGAGCAACAGGGACAGAATCTGGACTAGAACCCGGGGTGTTGGAGCCACAAGCGGAGGATTAGCCTATTGAGCCACGGCACCGGCCTACATTGGTTTTCAACAACAGGAGTCACTGTGCACTTACTCCCCACGTAGGATCTCTGTCCTTAATGTGTTGTACAATGTGAATTAATGCTTTAACTAGTACTTAAACAGTACTTTACACTTTGTGTTTCTGTGTGGATGCAAACTGTTGAAATATTTACTTAATATATACTAAATTGATCTTCTGTATACAAACATAATTGAAAATGAATCTTGATGTGAATGGAATGAGAGAGGGAGCGGGAGATGGGAGGGTTGCAGGTGGCAGGGAAGCTATGGAGGTGGGGGAAGCCACTGTAATCCAAAAGCTGTACTTTGGAAATTTATATTTCTTAAACAAAAGTTTTAAAAAAGGAACACATTGGTTCTGTATCAGGCTCTAGCTCCTGACTCCAGCTGTCTGCTAATGCAGACCTTGGAAGGTAGTGATGATAGCCCAAGTAATTATACCCGACACTGATGTGGGAAATTTATGGATTGAGTTCCTATTTCATGGTTTTGGTCTGTGCAAGCCATGGCTGTTGCAAGCACTTTACAAATGAAGCAACAGATGGGAGCAAACTCTCTCTGTCTCTCTCTAACTGCCTGTCAAATTAAATATATAAATATATACATAATTATATATATATATATAGTTCTCTTTGAAACAAGGTTCTCTTTCTTTCCCCTTTCCCTCCTAAAAGACAAAATGTACACACTAGAAGCATTACTTTGGACAACTTTTATAAAACTATATATTGTGATTATGCAAATGAGATTGTCATCAACCTTAATTATGCTAAAATGCTCATTTTAATAATAAAATGGAAATAAATACTCATTTACACTGAAGTCAAGAATTTAAATTAAATTTTACCTTGAGATAGAAAATTGGTATGAAAAGAAGCCAGCATTAGATATCCATATCAAACTCTTCCTACCCTCCTACATTAAAAAAAATTCATACAAGTAATCATCTTTGAAGCCAAAAGTGATTTTATAGGAAACCTTAGTCATTTACTCTTTAGACTTTAACAAAAGCATCAAGTTAAACTAAGGATGTAGTTAAGTGTAAATTCTCCTTCCTCTTTTTACAGTTCTCAGTCTCTGGGATATTGAGAGGTCAGAGTGTGAAAGGGAAAGTTGATTTTTTTTTGTATTAACTTATGGGCATTTTTGCATGTATACAGACACATACATATTCTATATATACAGGCACATGTACAGATATATATATGTATGTATGTGTGTATATATATATGTGTGTGTGTGTGTGTGTATAGTGTGTGTGTGTGTGTGGATATGTATTTGTGTGTACCATGTAACAATTAATTAAAGTTTACATCACAAGGTGCTGGATCATAGTGAACACCCGAAAATTGCAACTTCTTTCATGAAATCCTTCCTTGCGGGCAATCTGCAAATACTTTCAGGTTGTGGCTGTATTTGTTCAATTAAAAATAACAGACTAGGGGTCAGTGCCATGGCTCACTTGGTTAATCCTCCACCTGTGGCACTGGCATCCCATATGGGCACCGGGTTCTAGTCCCGGTTGCTCCTCTTCCAGTCTAGCTCTCTGCTGTGGCCCAGGGGGGCAGTGGAGGATGGCCCAAGTGCTTGGGTCCCTGCATTCGCACGGGAGACCAGAAGCACCTGGCTCCTGGCTTCGGATCGGCGCAGCTCCGTCTATTGCAGCCATTTGGGGAGTGAACCAACGGAAGGAAAACTTTTCTCTCTGTCTCTCTCACTGTCTATAACTCTACCTGTCAAATAAAAAAAAATAGACTATCTCTTTAGAACTCCACAATTATCTTGGGCAAGAATTGTCAGAGCTAGTAATTTAAATAACTGCTACGGTTTACTTCTCTGTCAGCAGTAACATCAGCCTCTTTTACTGAGTTAAGTCCAAGTTAACAATTCTACCCTTAGATTTACTACTGATACATGCAGGAAATCTCAGATACATGTGTTACCACTACTAGCAACAAGAGCAAAAAAAAAAAAATCAGTTACAATAAACTCATATTTTTGAAGTATTTGACATATAATCTTTTTTTTTAATATAGACTGAGTGTAACCACAGGGCTTTATATATTTTCTTTCTTTTCAGCTTCAAAATAAGCCCAAGAGGTAGGTATAACCTGTAGCTTTAAGGTAATGATAGTGGGTATGAGGAATGGGGATGCTCAAAGTTGCACTGTCACTGAGTGTCAGAGTTTGGATTCTAATCCAGAAATTTATAACTTTCCAAACTTCCTTATCACTCAGATTAAGTAATGACCTTGTGCTCTGGATCTTCTCCTTCTGCCAGAGCCACTGCTCACCCATCTATGCCTTGCTCTATTCTAAGATGGGGCTAACCTTTGTGTTTGACAGCCAAAAATCTCTTTATCCTGTGTTTCCTATTGAATCCAGTCCATGGTGCAAAAGAGGAAAAGCATTGAGATGGGAGGAGAGAGAAGGCAGTTTTTTATTGTTTGGGGTTCCCTGTGTGCTAGCTATGGTAGATGATTCTTTTCACTCAACAATCTTGGAGTATTGAAAACCATTCCCTGCCTTGCCCTCCCAAGTCTCTAGTTGTTACTCATTTCAGGTTTCTGCAATGTCCTGGATAGGATGCTGTACCCTGCCCACAGTCTTGAAAATGGCCTTCTTATCATTCCCTTTTACAGATTTCAGTTAGAGTAGGCCATTTGTTTCCTGCCAGAAATTGACTGATGAACGGATGTTCCTGTCATTATACAATTGTGAGCACAGTGCTTCCCCTTTCAAATACTTCCCACTTGTAGGAACTATAGATTAGAACGTATTTAATAATTTGATTTGTTTATTGTCTAGTCTTTATTAGGACAGTGATATATATCTTCCTTACTCAGTCTTGTCTCTGATGCTAAGCAGAATGCCTGGTGCTCAGATGGCATTAAGCATTTTTGTTAAACATTATTCTTTAGGTTACGTTTAGCAAAAACAAAAAGAAGCCAACATGAAAAAGATAAAATTTGAAAAGTAGGAAATAAAGTCAGAATTCCTTACAGATGATATGCATCCCATTGGAAAACTCAAGAGCATGAATTACAGGCTATTTAAATAGGAGAGTTCAAGATCAATAAAGAGTAGTGAGACTGAATTAATAATGAAAAGTCTCCCATCAAAGAAAAGCATAGGACAAGATGGTTTCATGGCCAAATTTCACCACCAAACATTTAAAGAACTAATATCAATCCTTCTCAGTCTTCCAAAAAACTGAAGGAATACTTTCAAACTTATTTTACTAGGTCAGCATTACCTAGCCAAAGACACTGTAAGAAACAATTACAAAGAAATTTATAAGAAAAAATTACAAAGCCAAAGACACTATAAGAAATGAAAACCATAGGCCAATATCACTGATGAAAATAAATGAAAGTCCTCAACCAAATATTAGTAAATAGTAATTCATATATTTTCACCATGATAAAGTGGTATGTAATGTTAGTTCAACATAAGTAAATCAATAAGTTCAATCTACCACATTAACAGAATGAAGGGAAAAAGTCATATAATTGTCTTAATAAATGTAACAAAAGCATTTTTTAACTAAAGTAAACATATTTTCATGATAAAAACTCTCAAATTCGATACAAAAATGTTCCTCAACACAATAAAAATCACATATGACAAGGACATAGATAATATCTTACTCAATGATGGAGGCCTTTCCGCTAAGATCAGGTACAAGTCAAGGATTCCCTCTTTTATCACTTGTGTTTAACATAGTGCTGGAAGTTTTAGGCAGAGCAATTAGGCAAGAAAAAGAAACAAAGCACATCCAAATAGAAACTCCCTGTGTTTGCTGACAACCTGTTCTTTTATTAGAAAATCCTAAGTAACTCCACCAAAAATCTCCTAGAACTGATAAATTGAGTAATTTTACAGGATACAAAGTCACCTTACAAAAATCAATAGTGTTTCTACACATTAACAATGAACCATCTGAAAAAGTAATTAACAAAACAATCCAATTTATTTTAGCTACAAAAAGTATTTAGGAGTGAATTTAAGCACAAGAGTGAAACATCGGTATCAGAAAACTATAAAACATAGATTAAAGAAATTAAAAATGATGCAGATTGAAAGATTGAAAGAATTGAGTTAAAATATTAGTACTACCCAAAGTGATTATATATTCAAGGAAATCTCTATCAAAATTCTAATGCCATGCTTCATAGAAATAAAAAATAATCCTAAAATTCATTTGGAATTACAAAGAACTAGAGAAGCCAACAAAATTTTGGTCAAAAAGAACAAAGTCAGAGGCCTCACTTTCCAGCTTTCAAAATATATTACAAAACTTCAATAATCAAAAGAGCATGGTACTGGAATAAAAATAGCATATTGATCAGTGGTATAGGATAGAGCACCTAGCAATAAACTCCACATCTACAGTCAGTTAATTTAAAATTAAAATGCCAAGAACACAAAAGTGGAAAGGATAGTTTCTTTAATAAATGACATTGGAAAAACTGGACATCCCCACACAGAAGAATGAAAATGGACCCTTACCTACACTTTCTACAAGAATCAACTCAAAATTGGTGAAATACTTAAATGAAAGACGTCAAACTATAAAACTGCTGAAAGAAAATACGTTAGGTGGTAATTTATTGAATATGATCCCAAAAGCACAAACAATAATGAAGAAATGGACAAGTAGAATTAAATCCAAACTAAAAAAAAAAAAAAAAAAAAGCCTTTCATATAGCAAAGGAAACAATAGAGAGAAAAGAAAATTCATAGATTGGGAAAAAGTATTTGCAAAACATAAGTCAGAAAATAAATTAATATCCAAAATACACAAGGAACTCAAATAAATCAATAACAATAAAGGAAATAGCCCTATTTAAAAAAAATTGGCCAAAGTCTTGAATAGACATTTATCAAAAGGAAACATAGAGGAGTGTGGGTAGTTATTCTAGCACTTAAGACTCTTATGTTCCCACATGACAGTACCTGTGTACAATTCCTGGCTTTAGCTTCTAACTCAAGCTTTCTGCTAATGCAGACCCTTGGGAGGCAGTGATGATGGCTAAAGTAATTTGGTTCTTGTGACCCATATAGGAAATCCAATAAGTTGTTCTGGGCATTTGAGAATGAAAATTGGATGAGAGCTATCTCTTGTCCTCTCTCACTCTCTCATTCTCATATTCTCAATAATTATTTTTTAAAGGATGAAATAAAATTGCCAATAGATATATGAAAAAAATGTTCAACATATCTAAAGAGATGTTTGTATTCCCATGTTCATTGCAGCATCACTCATAAGCTAGGATGTGACAATAACCTAAGAGTAAATCAACAGATGAATGGACTTTAAAAATGTGACTCATGAGCATATAAAATAGAACACTATTTATTTTAAGAAAATCATGAAATTGTGTCATTTTCCACAATGTGGATGAAGCTAGAGATCATTATGTTAAACATAATTAGGTGGGAGCAGAGAAACAAATACCGTACGATATCACTTCAATGTGGAACTTTTAAAAACTTCAATCCCTTGAAGGATGGTTCCTTGAAGGGTGGTTAGCAGATGATGGGAGGGTAAAAGGGCCGGGTACACAAGGAAAGGGGAGAATTTGACAAGTACAAAGTTTCAGTTAGAAGAAGACTAAGTGCTGGCTTTTTTTCTTTCTGTATAGCATGGTGTCTATAGTTAATAACATTGTATACTACAAAACAGCTAAAAGAGCTTTTTACATCTTCTCACTACAAAGAAATGATAAATATTTGAGGTGATGCATATGATAATTAGCCTGATTAGGTCCCATCTGCTGTTCAGGCATTACAGGAAATCCAGGAACTTCATTCTCCAAATATCTGCATTTGGAGTGGATCTCTCCATGTTTCTCAGAAGAGTGCATCGAATGATGGAGCAGAGCCAATGAACAAGATCAGAGTGAACCCAAGGGCACGTGACCAGAGGGACAGCAGGCGCATAACAACATTTATGCCTCTACCATGTCCATGGTATTTTTGTAGACTAGAAAACTCATTTTGTTTTACCAAAAAAGATGGAAATCTCTTTCAAATGAAAGGAAAATTGTTTGGTTTGGTTTTGCCTCCCCCCACCTCCACTTGGATGAAATGATGAGGCTACCTCAAAAACTTGCAGAATCTAAAATTTAGGTGGAATTTTAAAGGATTTTACCATCCTCTACCTCTTATAGATACCAATAAACAATAAGCAACCACTTTGTACCAAACACACCTCTAGTCAGTAAGTGTGTGATGCAGGGAATATTAGTCATCAGCAAGAATCAGACTGATTCAGGCCAAATTCCAAAGCTGTCACATATTGACCATGTGAACTTAGAACAATTCTTAGTAAGAATTTTAGCCACATTTTTCTTATTTGTGAAACAGAGATAACAGTATTGCTTAGTGAGGTGGTTGCTAGGATTAAACATAATAATATATGCAAAATGCTTATCACTTTACAATAAATATTAGTTAATTATTTTAGTAATTAACTTGTTAAATAACTTTATAATCTTTTTTTTTTTTTTTTTGACAGGCAGAGTGGACAGTGACAGAGAGAGACAGACAGAGAGAAAGGTCTTCCTTTTGCCATTGGTTCACCCTCCAATGGCTGCTGCGGCCGGCGCACTGCAGCCGGCGCACCGCGCGGATCCAAAGCCAGGAGCCAGGTACTTATCCTGGTCTCCCATGGGGTGCAGGGCCCAAGGACTTGGGCCATCCTCCACTGCACTCCCTGACCACAGCAGAGAGCTGGTCTGGAAGAGGGGCAACCGGGACAGAATCCAGCACCCCGACCGGGACTAGAACCCGGTGTGCCAGCGCCGCAAGGCGGAGGATTAGCCTAATGAGCCGTGGCGCCGGCTTATAATCTGTTCTTAAAAGCAAACTTGTCTGACTGAAAACACTTGGAATACCTTTGGTTGTAAATATCCAGAAAAACCAAAGAAAGATAGTTAAAATTACAGGGAAAATACTGGATAATGTAATTTCAATATCCAGAGTGACTTTAAGTATAATTTGGTCAAGATTGTACTTTATTTACTTTTATTAATTTATTTCACTGTCATTTTCTTGGTCTACCTTGCTTCTGTTTTTCAGATGAAGGCTCCGAGAGTCTACCCTCGTGACTGAGAAGTGACCTCAGATACCCTAAAGTTCATGCTTGTTTTCTACAATATGCAAAAAGACATCACTATGGACCAAGATCACTAAGGCAAAAGATCGACTTTATAGAAACTGAACCAAAGTTCAAACCAACCACTACATCTAGGGAAACACATAGCAGCAGTTGACTTGGGACTAGATAATCTGAACCAAAAATTATCCTTTGTAGGATATGGTTAACTGACTTATTTCAGCAATGGCTTCTGTCTTAGAACAGAAGATGAATTTCTGGAAATTTTAAATTCTCTGTTGAGGGACAATTAGGACAAGTTGCAGACATATGAATGCAACATTTTGGGGACAATATTCTTTCAGTAGATTTAAAATTTCTATGTTAGAACAATACAACACAATACAATTTTCTGATGTTCTCCCTGAGTTCTCACTTATGCAGGCACAACCTGGAGTTGTGGTCATGCTGAAGCCTATAACCAAACTCAACCATTAGTGAGTTAAAATCTTCAACAAATCACATGCTCCCTGGGCATGTATGTTGTCACCTGTGCAAAAGGGGCCTGAATTAAACAAACTCAAAATTCCCAGAAGTTCCATGGGTCTTCAGGACCACAATATACACCCTACATAAGTGGAGAAGATGGTTGGTAAGCAATCTCTCAACTCTGTTCTGAAAATTACACAAAATAACCTAAGCTCTTTTTATCTTTCCTCACCAAGACTATTTCCTATCCTTTTAATCTTTTTGTTGATATTTTACATACAATCTTCAATTTCTCTACATCCCATCATCTGTATGAAATTTCTAACTGGAAAAGAATCCGATAGCAACATTTATGTCTCCTATGAAAGGAAACCTCTAGTACATTAAATCATTGTGGATTCTGCCTTTGTGTTTAGCAATAATTTGTTCTTATAAATTTCTGTTTTAGAAAATGTTGGCAGCTGTTTAGGACTTTTTTTTAGTTTACATTTGCTATAAAATGTAAGTATAATAAAATGAAAATGTACAGTTTTTACTGTATTTTCATTGATTTTGATATGTATCCACCTGTGTAATACAAATTCTTATCAAAAAGTAGAACCTGAAAACACTCCAGAGGGGCCGGCGCCGTGGCTCAATAGGCTAATCCTCCGCCTGCGGCACCGGCACACCAGGTTCTAGTCTTGCTCAGGACACCGGATTCTGTCCCGGTTGCTCCTCTTTCAGTCCAACTCTGCTGTGGCCCGGAAATGCAATGGAGGATGGCCCAAGTACTTGGGCCCTGCACCCTATGGCAGCAGCCATTGGGAGTGAACCAATGGAAAAAGGAAGACCTTTATCTCTGTCTCTCTCTCTCACTGTCCACTCTGCCTGTCCAAAAAAAAAAAAAAAAAAAAAAAAAACAAAACAAACAAACAAACAAAAAAAAACCACTCCAGAGGGACCTGTGCTGTACAGAGAGTTAAAGCCCCTGGCTTGCAGCACCAACATCCCATATGGGCGCTGGTTTGAGTCCCAGCTGCTCCACTTCCAATCCAGCTCTCTGCTATGGCCTGGGAACACAGTAGAAGATGGCCCAAGTCCTTAGGCCTCTGCACCCATGTGGGAGACCTGGAAGAAGCTCCTGGCTCTTGGCTTTGGATCAGCCCACCTCCAGCCATTGCAGCCATTTAGGGAGTGAACCAGCAGATGGAAGATTTCTCTCTCTCTCCCTCTGCTGCTTCCTCTCTGTAACTCTGCCTTTCAAATAAATAAATAAATCTTTAAAAAAAATAAAAAGCACTCCAAGATGTTATTCATGCTCCTTCCACATCAGTCATCCTTATGATCCCAGAGGAAATCATTATTCTGATCTCCTACCACCAATTACATTTACCTGTTTTAGAACTTCATATAAATGAAATCATGCAACTTATGATAGTTTACCTCTAGTCAAAACTTATATGACTATACCTGTACATGTAAATTTCTGGATCCTCAATTCCATTTTATAGACTTATATGTTTATTATTTACCCAATACTATATTTTCTTGATTTCCATAAATTAATACTAAGCCTTGAAATCAGTCAGCTGACCTTTTTTTACTTTGATATCCTTTTTAGATAGCTTAATATTTTAATATTTCTCCACAGGTTTATAGATTTTTTAAAGATTTATTTATTTATTTGAAAGTCAAATTACAGAGGAGAAGCAGAGACAGAAAAAGAGAGGTCTCCCATCTGATGGATCGCTCTCCAGATGACCAAAACGGCCAGAGCTGCACTGATCCAAAGCCAGAAGCCAGGACCTTCTTCTGGGTCTCCCACGTGGGTGCAGGGGCCCAAAGACTTGGGCCATTTTCTACTGTTTTCGCAGGCCATAGCAGAGAGCTGGATTGAAAGAGGAGCAGCCGGGACTAGAACCAGCGCCCGTATGGGTTGCTGGAGCTTCAGACAAGGGCATTAACCCACTGCACCACAGCACTGGCCCCAGATTTTTTGATTAACATGTAATATATGCAAACATTATGGGTTACAGATTGATATTTCAATATGTTTATATACATGTACTGAACGAATCATAAGAATTAGCATTTTCTTATCATTTCTTTGTGTTTGGAGCTCTTCTAGTCTTCATAAAATATATTATAGTCATGCCACTGTGTTCTGGATAACTAGAACTTATTCCCTATTTAACTGTGTGTTGGTACTCATTATCCAATGACCTTCTGTTTCCTTCTTAACCCTAACTCCTTTGACATTCTTTTCAAGCTAGCTTTGGCTTTGTGAATCCCTTTACCTTAACATCTAAGTTGTAGAATGAGATTACTGAGCGGTATGAAGAAATTTTTGAGTGGATTATATTGAATTTGTAGATAGGCTTTTAGAGAACTGACATCTTACCAGTTACTAGACTACTAGTGCAACTTAACCTTTCACTATTGAAAAAAAAGTCTTGTTTTTTCTCTTCTGGCTTTGTTGCAGAAAGAAGAAAGTCGGGGTTTAACATAGTAGCACTAGTGTTTGGAAGAGAGGAGAAAATTCAGAAGCTGAGGAATCTCCAACCAAAGATGAATTGAAAGTAATAATTTCAGTGAACAAAACAGTAATTTTCAACATCCAACAGTTAGTGGACTGATGGATACAAAAATAAAATAAGAATGCTAAAAAGGATCACTGAGAAGCATCCTTGTGTCAATCCTCAAATTGATCAAGCTTGGTAAAGAGGAATCATAGTGACATAAGGCATCTGAGGGCCATGCAGTGAGAAATTGGCAAGGACTTGGTCTATTTAACTCATTCTAACATCTAAACTCATGAAAAAAAAAAAAACTCTCAAGTGGAAATAACATTCTAAATGGCTTGAAAACTTGCAGGAGATCACAGGACTAAACAGAAGCACATTCCTGTATTATATTAAATCTTTTTGTACAGGGTTGCTAAGCTTCTTGGGTTACCAATAAGTGCTACAAATGTTCAAACAGAAAGCGATGAATTTCAAAGCAAGATATCATGGAAGGGGGCAAATTTAATTAGTGTATAAATTCTAAATCATATTTTAAATAACAGTTACATTTTATTTTTTTGGAGAAATTTCTCAGGAAAAGCTCAAATAATGCTGAAAATTCTTCTCTGGTTTTTCTTTCTTTCTCCTTTATTCCAGCTCCCACTATATATATTTTTTTCATTGTAATAATAAACATCAAGTTTCTTCAGTGGACTTGTCTCTGTTATACCCTGAAATCATAATCAAATGTTTAGTTCTTTTTTCTTACTCCTTTTTCCTATGCATAGGTCTCAGTTAAATATAACCACCTCAGCAGAGTCATTACTGACCTATTGAAAATCCTTTCCTGCTGTTCTTTAATATGTTAGTCACTTATTTATTTATTTTTCAGATTTTTTTTTCTCTCTGGGGCAGAGAATACTATAATACCCCCGCTAATCCAAGGAATTAATGAATCAAACAGATGTTCCTTCAGCTACTTGGCAAATACTGAGAGAAGAGAGCTTCCCTAAACTCATCCACTTTGGAGAGAAACATCCATAAAATATTCAACATATGAAGTGACACAGGAGTAATTATAAGAGTTTCGCATAAGTTAGGAGGGGTTATCTCAGCATGAGTTCTCCAAAATCTACAGAATACAGAAGCGTTTCAAAGAGATAATAACTTATAAACTGAGTTTCCAAAAAATAGAAATTTACTTGTCAGTTGAAGGGTCTCAGACAACATTACCAGTTTCATGGTAAAACTTAAATCCAGGCAATCATTCACTCATTTGATAAGCATTTATCAAAATGTAACATTGTTTCTATTTTAGACACATGGTAATCAACACCAGACATAAGATCAGCCATCATTTCGCTTAAAATCTCAAGCGAGTAAGAGGATTATATGAATTAAAGAAGCAAACTCAAGTGTTCTATCTTTTGTATTAAGCATTTTATTAATTATTTAATTTAGTCCTCATAAACAACCTTAAAAATAGTTATTATCACTGTCCTTCATTTAATAATAATAAAATTGAAGAAAAAGGAGGCAAAGGGATTACCCAAGATGACAAATTCCCACATCAAGTAAATTAAACTAGATTTACATTCAGACAGACTAATCATGAGCCCGAGTGTGGGGAGCAACTGAGACTAGACTAAGTTACTGGAATTAAGACTTATTCTATGCATCTGCTCTCCCACAATATGGCGCTGGGGAGGAGTAAACTTCTAAGCAGCTGCCTCTCGCCAATTTGACTGATAAGCTGCAGGAGCTGATCCTGCTCCTGATTGGAGGAGAGCAGCGTGCTCGGCGTGTGGGCAGCAGAGTTGGGATTGGTGGAAGAGGACTATAAAGGAGGAGAGAGACAACATGCACCAGGAACATCCAGATAACATCTGAGCAGCCCCCAAGAGAGCCGGCCGGCGGTGTGCTGCTCCTTCGCGGAAGCGGGGATAGCGGCGGGGGGTGCCGCCCCTCCACGGAGGTGGAAGGGACGGCAGCCAACCCGGGAAGGACCAGCAGCAAACCCGGGAAGGGCTGAGCAGACAAAAGAACAGCGCAGGGTCTAGTGTCGTTCCTCCGCGAATGGGGGAGCAACACCCGAGCACTTGAATCATGATGCTAAACCTTAGATACTGTTTTAGTGATCCACAAAGGTCCACAAGGTTAGAGCTGGTCCCCACAATTTTGCATCAGTTGTTAATGCATTAAGGGTAGAAACAACCTAGTTATGGCGTATGAAGCTGGGCACTGTAAAAGAGGGATTAGATTAGGTTAGGCTGTGAGGGTGGGCCTCCAGGAATGACTCATGGTGGCTTTATTAAGGCGAGACCACATAGACATGGAAGATAAGGAGGCCCCTGACTTGTCGTGATCATTTCTCCACGTGAGTTCCTCCATTATCACCCACTGGCCTCACCAGACACTACATAATTGGGTCACCTGATCTTTGACTGCAAAACCTTGAGCTGCAGTAAAACTCCTCTCTTCATAAGTAGCCTGTCGTAAGTATTTTGTTGAAATGAAAAACTGACTAATACACATGGTGAATGTCAGGTCAATCATGGCTAAAGTAGAAGAGATGAAGAGCAAACCGACGTGAGATTAGGACTGAGGGTAGACACCACCAAGCTTGTCCTGGACTATAGATCTTGGTAAGGATTTTTTAGAAGAGAAATGGGAATTCATTGAAGGGTTTTTACAGATGTGAATGAGAGTAGACAGGTGATATGAGAAGATTAGAGGTGGTCCAGAGGGCTATGATAAACCAGTAAAGAGGATATAGATGAAAAATGATGGTGATTTGGAATAAGATGACAGCTGCAGTTGAAACAAAGATAAGTGGATGGATTTGAAAGCTCTTTAGAAAGAAATCTATGAAAAACTGTACTGCTAGGATAAAGTATAAGAAGTTCCTAGCATAATAGTAGCATATTTACTGAGAAACACTACCCTGTGTGGATATAAGGAAAGAACTCAAGACATAGTTTGACATTTGAGGCTAAAATAGAAAATTTATTCACCAATGAATAGTCTAGAAAAACCAAGATTCTTATTTTAAAACCCTTTCTAGAGTATATCCTTGGAGCCTGCCTACACTGTTATATCAGAAAGAAGATACAGAACACAGGAGTGGCAAGCCCCTTCTTAGGGTCCACATATTGGATAGACAGACAATTGGGGATTATATTACATATTATTCACAGAAAAATATTTTTCTTTTCATTTTAAACTATAGAATATAATTTCAGATTTAAAATTTGGATATATATATATATATATATATATAAAATCATTTTTAACCAGTCGTCAGTTAATAGAAAATGGACATCTAGATTGATTCCATATCTTAGCTGTTGTAAATTGAGCTACTATAAACATAGGGGTACAGATAATTCTTTCATACTCTTTGGGTAAATTTCCAGGAGTGGGACGGCTGGGTCATATGTTAGATAGATTTTTTTCTAAGGAAGAGAAAGAAGCCCAAGATGAGGTACTCTTACTCACTGTTCCAATATCTGAAGTCTTGTGTCAGTCCCAGTACCTGGGATCATTACAATAGGTCAATATAACTTCTAAGCATCTGTGTGTGCCTTTCACAGAACTGGTCTTGCTCTCACAAATAGATGCAAAGATTTTAAAATGGATGCTTAGTGGTTCGGGCTCACGTGCTTATTCATTTATTTATTGAGAGGTAGAGTTACAGACAAAGAAAGAGGAGGCAGAGAAAAATATTCTGTCTGTTGGTTCACTCCCCAAATGGCTGCAATGGCTAGAGCTAAGCTAATCCAAAGCCAGGAGCCAGAAGCTTCCTCTGGATCTCCTGTCCAGGTGCAGGGACCCAATATTTTGGGCTATCCTCCACTGCTTTTTCAGAGCACAGAGAGCTGGATCAGAAGAGGAGCAGCTGGGACACAAACTAGCATCCATATAGAAAGCCAGTGCCTCAGGCAGAGGCTTAACCTACCAAGCCACAGCACCAGCTCCACTTCTGTTTTTAACTTAACAAAAGACAGAAAGGGTGTACATGCTCCTCTTCCTGAGACAGAATGTTATCAGAACAGAAATCTTATGGAAGGGGCCTATCAAATCAGAAAACCTGAAAACCAGTTACAAGAGATCTGGGGAATTCAGCATTGGATTTGAGAAACTGATGGACAGGGAGAACATTCCAGACAGAAAGAACGGCACAAGTAAACTAAAGAGTACTGAGTGTGATAGAAGAAGAGTGGAAGTGATCCAATTCTATTTATATTGGTAGCATATCTGCTCAAGAAGTCTTAGAGTGTAAGTCAGCAATGGGACTCTGGTTATGGCTATTTGAGATAAATGAAAAAAAAAAAAACAGTACATATAACAGAATTCCTCTCTGATCAGATTATGTGGAACATTTTCCTCAAACAACAAGCAACTCTCTAGTGCAGATATAATGTGTATCCTATGGTTTAACACCAGTCCTACTTGTTGAAGGCTCAGTCTCACACAACTGCCCCTTACTGATGACAACTACAAGCCCAGTTTTCGCCTGGGTTTCTGATCCTCCAGCTACATATCAGGTTCCCTTAGGGTTGATTAATTTACTAAAGCAGCGACAGAACTCAGGGAAACACTTTATTTACCTTTACTATTTATTACAAAGAATATCTTAAAGGATAAAGATGAACAGCCAGATGAAGTGATACACAGAGCAAGTCTGCAAGAGTTCCAAAGCCCAGTCTGTGCACCTCCCCTGCAGATGTGTGTGTTCTTGTTCACCAACCACCTCGAGGCTCTCTGAAGCCAGTCTTTCTGGGGTTTTTGGAGGCTTCATTATATAGGCATAATTGATTAGATTATTGACCACTGGTAATCAACTCAAACTTCAGCCTTTCTTTCTTCCCTAGAAGTGGGGAGTTGGGCTGAAATTTTTAACCTCCAAATCACATGGCTGGATCCTTTGACAATCAACCCTCCCCTACTCCTTAGTTATTGAGGGAATTTAAAAAATCACCTCATTAAAATAAACTCATGTCATCAGAAGAGAATTTTTATGAAAAATATGATGCTTCTCACCTTTATCACTCTGGAAACATTCGAGAACAACTAACTTTTTAAAAAAGATTTAATTTACCTGAAAGAATCACACAGAGAGGGAGAGAGGCAGAGGCAGAGAGAGAGAGAGAGAGAGAGAAGGAGAGACAGACAGAGACAGATCCTCCAGCTGCTATCCTACCCCCCATATGGCCACAATAGCTGAGGCTGGGCCAGGCTGAAGCCTGGAGCCGAGAGCCTCCTCCAGATCTCCCAAGTAGGTGCAGGGGCACAAGTACTTGGGCCATCCACCGTTGCCTTTTCCAGGCCATCAGTAGAGATCTGGGTTAGAAGTAGAGCAGGCGGGACTCAAACCAGAGCCCACAAGGGATTCTGGTATCAGAGGAATTGGCCTAACCCACTACACCATGATGCTGGCCCTCAGAACAAATAACTTTTCTTTTTTTAGATTTATATTGAAGTTTTATTTTTTTATTTTTTACTTAGTAAATATAAATTTTCAAAGTACAGCTTATGGATTACATTGGCTTCCCCCCCTCCATAATTTCCCTCCCACTCGCACCCCTCCCATCTCCCGCTCCATCTCCCATTCCATTCACGTCAAGATTCATTTTCAATTATCTTTATATACAGAAGATCAATTCAGTATATAATAAGTAAAGATTTCATCAGTTTGCACCCACACAGAAACACAATGTGTAAAAGACTGTTTCAGTACTAGTTATAGCATTACTTCACATTGGACAGCACACTAAGGACAGATCCCACATGAGAAGTAAGTACACAGTGACTCCTGTTGTTGACTTAACAATTTGACACTCTTGTTTATGACGTCAGTAATCTCCCTAGACTCTGGTCATGAGTCGCCAAGGCTATGGAAGCCTTTTGAGTTCACTGACTTAATCTTATTCTGACAGGGTCATAGTCAAAGTGGAAGTTCTCTCCTCCCTTCAGAGAAAGGTACCTCCTTCTTTGATGGCCCCGTTCTTTCCACTGGGAACTCACTCACAGAGATCTTTCATTTAGAGAGATCTTTCATTTCGGTCTTCCTTTTTTTTATTTTTTCCAGGGTGTCTTGGTTTTCCATGCCTAAAATATTCTCATGGGCTCTTCAGCCAGATCCGAATGCCTTAAGGGCTAATTCTGAGGCCAGAGTGCTGTTTAGGACATCTGTCATTCTATGAGTCTACTGTGTATCCCGCTTCCCATGATGGATCATTCTCTCCCTTTTTGATCCTATCAGCTAGTATTAGCAGACACTAGTCTTGTTTGTGTGATCCCTTTGACTCTTAGACCTATCAGTGTGATCAACTGTGAACTGAAATTGATCACTTGGACTAGTGAGATGGCTTTGGTACATGCCACCTTGATGGTATTCCATTGGGATCCCCTGGCATGATTCTAACTCCACCATTTGGGGCAAGTCCGATTGAGCATGTCCCAAATTGCACATCTCCTCCCTCTCTTATTCCCACTTTTAGATTTAACAGGGATCACTTTTCAGTTAAAATTTAAACACCTAAGAATAATTGTGTGTTAATCACAGAGTTCAACCAATAGCACTAGAAAAAAATAAAGACAATATACTAAAATGGATAAAGCATTACATTGTACATCAATAGTCAGGACAAGAGCTGATCAAGTCACTGTTTCTCATAGTGTACATTTCACTTCAACAGGTTTCCCCTTTGGTGCTCTGTTAGTTGTTGCCAATCAGGGAGAACATATGATATTTGTCCCTTTGGGAATGGCTTAATTCACTCAGAAAAATGTTTTCCAGATTCCTCCATCTTGCTGCAAAAGACCGGGTTTCATTGTTTTTGACTGCTGTATAGTATTCTATAGAGTACATGTCCCATAATTTCTTTATCCAGTCTACTGTTGATGGGAATTTGGGTTGGTTCCAGGTCTTAGCTATTGTGAATTGAGCTGCAATAAACATTAATGTGCAGACAGCTTGATTGTCTGCCAATTCAATTTCCTTTGGGTAAATTCCAAGGAGTGGTATGGCTGGGTTGTATGGCAGAGTTATATTCAGGTTTCTGAGGAATCTCCAGACTGACTTCCATAGTGGCTTTACCAGTTTGCATTCCCACCAACAGTGGGTTAGTGTCCCCTTTTCCCCACATCCTTGCCAGCATCTGTTGTTGGTAGATTTCTGTATGTGAGCCATCCTAACCGGGGTGAGGTGAAACCTCATTGTGGTTTTGATTTGCATTTCCCTGATTGCTAGTGATCTTGAGCATTTTTTCATGTGTCTGTTGGTCCTTTGGATTTCTTCTTTTGAAAAATGTCTGTTGACGCCCTTGGCCCATCTCTTAAGTGGGTTGTTTCTTTTGATGTTGTGGAGTTTCTTGATCTCTTTGTAGATTCTGGTTATCAACCTTTTATCAGTTGCTTAGTTTGCAAATATTTTTCCCATTCTGTTGGTTGTCTCTTCACTTTCCTGACTGTTTCTTTTGCAGTACAGAAACTTCTCAATTTGATGCAATCCCAATAGTTGATTTTGGCTTTGACTGCCTGTGCTTCTGGGGTATTTTCCAAGAAGTCTTTGCCAGTACCTATATCTTGCAGAGTTTCTCCAATGCTCTCTAATAATTTGATGGTGTTGGGTCGTAGATTTAAGTCTTTAATCCATGTTGAGTGGATTTCTGTGTAAGGTGAAAGGTAGCGGACTTTCTTCATGATTCTGCACGTGGAAATCCAGTTTTCCCAGCACCATTTATTGAATAGACTGTCCTTACTCCAGGGATTGGTTTTGGATCCTTGATCAAATATAAGTTGGCTATAGTAGTTTGGATTGATTTCGGGTGTTTCTATTCTATACAATTGGTCTATCCATCTGTTTCTGTACAGTACCATGCTGTTTTGATAGCAACTGCCCTGTAGTATGTCCTGAAATCTGGTATTGTGATGCCTCCGGCTTTGTTTTTGTTGTACAAGATTGCTTTAGCTATTCGAGGTCTCCTGTGTCTCCACATGAATTTCAGCATCATTTTTTCCAGATCTGAGAAGAAGGTCTTCGGTATCTTGATTGGTAACGCATTGAATCTGTAAATTGCTTTTGGGAGAATGGACATTTTGAGATATTGATTCTTCTAATCCATGAGCATGGAATATTTTTCCATTTTTTGGTATCCTCTTCTATTTCTTTCTTTAAGGTTTTGTAATTTTCATCGTAGAGATCCTTAACGTCCTTGGTTAAGTTTATTTGAAGGTATTTGATTGTTTTTGTAGCTATTGTGAATGGGATAGATCTTAGAAGTTCTTCCTCAGCTGTGGCATTGCCTGTGTACACAAAGGCTGTTTATTTTTGTGCATTGATTTTATATCCTGCTACTTTGCCAAACTCTTCTATGAGTTCCAATAGTCTCTTAGTAGAGTTCTTTGGATCCCCCAAATAAAGAATCATATCATCTGCAAAGAGGGATAGTTTGACTTCTTCCTTCCCAATTTGTATCCCTGTAATTTTTTTTCTTGCCTAATAGCTCTGGCTAGAACTTCCAGAACTATATTGAATAGCAGTGATGAGAGTGGGCATCCCTGTCTGGTGCCAGATCTCAGTGGAAATGCTTCCAACTTTTCTCCATTCAATAGGATGTTGGCTGTGGGTTTTTCATAAATTGCTTTGATTGTGTTGAGGAATGTTCCTTCCATACCCAGTTTGCTTAGAGTTTTCATCATGAAAGGGTGTTGTATTTTATCAAATGCTTTCTCGGCGTCTATTGAGATAATCATATGGTTTTTCTTCTGCAGTCTGTTAATGTGGTGTATCACGTTGATTGTTTTGCACACATTTAACCATCCCTGCATGCCAGGGATAAATTCTACTTGGTGTGGGTGGATGATCTTTCTGATGTGTTGTTGCATTCTATTGGCGAGAATTTTATTGAGGATTTTTGCGTCTGTGTTCATCAGGGATATTGGTCTGTAATTCTCTTTCAATGCTGCATCTTTTTCCAGCTTAGGAATTATGGTGATGCTGGCTTCATAGAAAGAATTTGGGGGGATTCCCTCCTTTTTTGATTGTTCTGAATACTTTGAGAAGAATTGGAGTCAGTTCTTCTTTAAATGTCTGGTAGAATTCAGCAGTGAATCCATCTAGTCCTGGGCTTTTCTTTGTTGGGAGGGCCTTTATTACTGTTTCAATTTCTGTCTCAGTTATGGGTCTGTTTAAGTTTTCTATGTCTTACTGGTTCAATTTAGGTAGGTTGCATGTGTCTAGGAATCTATCCATTTCTGATAGGTTTCCCTGTTTGCTGGCATACAAGTCCCTGTAGTAATTTCTGATGATTCTTTTTATTTCTGTGGTGTCTGTTGTTACATTTCCTTTTTCATCTCTGATTTTATTGATTTGGGTCTTTTCTCTTCTTTTTTTAGTTAGTTGGGCCAATGGGGTGTCAATTTTGTTTATTTTTTCAAAAAACCAGCTCCTCGTTTGGCTGATTTTTTGTAATGTTCTTTTTTTATTCAATCCTGTTGATTTCTTCTCTGATTTTAATTATTTCTCTTCTCCTACTTGATTTGGGACTGGTTTGCTGCAGATTTTCTAGATCCTTGAGATGCAGTGAAAGCTCATCTATTTGGTGCCTTTCCAATTTCATGATGCAAGCACCTATTGATATAAACTTTCTTCTTAACACTGCTTTTGCTGTGTCCCATAAGTTTTGGTATGTTGTGCTGTTATCCTCATTTACTTCCAGAAAATTTTTGATTTCTCTTTTAATTTCTTCTATGACCCATTGTTCATTCAGGAGCATGTTGTTTAATCTCCATGTGTTTGTGTATGCTCTAGGGATTCCTGAGTTGCTAATTTCAAACTTCATTCCTTTGTGGTCTGAGAAGCTCCACGGTATGATTCTAATTCTTTTGAATTTGCTGAGACTTGCTTTATGGCCTAGTATGTGGTCAATCCTAGGGAAGGTTCCATGTACTGCTGAGAAGAATGTAAATGCTTTATATGTAGGATAAAAAATTCTGTATATATCTGTTAGATCCATTTGGGCTATAGTGTCATTTAAATCTACTGTCTCCTTGTTGATCTTCTGTCCTATTGATCTGTCTATTTCTGAGAGTGGAGTATTGAAGTCCCCCAGTACTATTGTATTGGGGTCTAAGTCTCCCTTTAAGTCCCTTAACAAATCTTTTAAATGAACCGGTGCCCTGTAATTAGGTGCATATACATTGATAATTGTTATATCTTCCTGTTGAATTGATCCCTTAATCATTATGTAGTGTCCCTCTTTGTCTCTCTTAACAGTTTTTGTGTTAAAGTTTATGTTGTCTGATATTAAGATGGCTACGCCCGCTCTTTTTTCATTTCTGTTGGCATGGTATATCTTTTTCCAGCCTTTCTCTTTCAGTCTGTATGCATCTTTGTTGGAAAGATGTGTTTCTTGTAAGCAGCAAATAGATTGGTTTTGTTCCTTAAACCAATCAGCCAATCGGTGTCTTTTAACTGGACAGTTCAGGCCATTAACATTCAATGTGACTATAGATAAGTGGAACTTTGCCCTGCCATTTGCCAAAGATATTTTCTAATATATGCTTTGAATTCCCTGTGATCATTCGCTGTGAGGTTTCCTTCCTTTACCTTCTTTCATATTGATGACCGTGTTTCTGTGTTTTATTTATTTGTGATATAGATAGCCACAGAGAATCCAGCCTCTTGAGTCATCACCACTACCTCCAGGCTGCACATTATCCAGAATCTAGAATCAGGAGCCAGTGTTGGAAATTGAACCCAGGTATTCAGATGTGAGATGTGGCCACCCTAACCAATGTCTTCACTATGAGACCAAATACAATCTCTCAAACAAAAATCATAACAAAGGATGCTACTATTATTTACTTAATCACATAGAAGTTAAAGGATTTTAGAAGCTATGTGCCAAGGCACATGGATGAGAAACTCAATATACATTTTTTCATAATTTCACAATGACTACTGGAATATGCAGGCTTGAGGAGATGTATAGCCTACCAATATTACTCTGAGACATCCAAATTAAGTGATGTTGCATTGAGTACAGTGAAGTTTTATGGAAAGTTCCCAGCTCAAGAGAAGAAGCATGAATGAGAGCAATGAAAACATCATTCTGGCCAGTGCCACAGCTCAATAGGCTAATCCTCCGCCTGCAGCACCAGCACACTGGGTTCTAGCCCCGGTCAGGGCGCCAGATTCTATCCCGGTTGCCCCTCTTCCAGGCCAGCTCTCTGCTATGGCCCGGGAGTGCAGTGGAGGATGGCGCAAGTGCTTGGGCCCTGCACCCGCATGGGAGACCAGAAGCACCTGGCTCCGGCTTCACATCAGCGTGATGTGCCGGCCACAGTGTGCTGGCCGTGGTGGCCATTGGGGGTGAACCAATGGCAAAAGGAAGACCTTTCTCTCTGTCTCTCTCTCTCACTGTCCACTCTGCCTGTCAAAAAAAATTTAAAAAAAAATCATTCTGTTTGAAATGCCAAGTACTGTGTTCACTGGGAGAATACAAGTGCAAGACTGAAGTTTGTCTGTTGGAAAGAGTCCTGAAGCTAGATTTTTCCAGTGCTCCACATAGAAACAAAGGGATCTAATGTATCCCCCTGTAGACTAAACTCCCTTCCCTGCTGAGACAAAACAGAAGTAGCTTAACGTACCAGGAGCACTGCACTGAGAGTTTCACCAGCATTGGATGCTGTCCAGTACCGCCTTCTCTTTTCCTACCCTATTACCCTTTACCAATGATGGCCGGGTCATGTTTCATTTTCTGGCCAATGCTTATGAAATGTTTAATCATGTGTTTAAAATACTTGACTTTCTCTGAAAACATTCTGAGCATACCCTGATTGATTTTGGTTTCTTTCCTTTCTCCGTTCTTCTCTGCAAATGCTGGGATTGATGTCTTGCTGCATTTCAATCATTTGCCATTATGCCTACATCCCCATTGGGCTTGAATACAGTTAAGGAAAGGTAGAGTGCCAGTATTTCTATCTTTTCATCCCTTGAGCCAAGCAGCACTTGGCATATAGTCTTTTTTGGATACATTCAAAGATTCCTTTAGCTACTGAGAATTTTTTTTTTTTTTTTTGCGAATACTATTACTAGTAAGCGAAATACCAAAGAAGATGAGCTCAGGAAAACAGTAAAATGAGAAAGACATAGAGCAAAATTGGAAAGAGAGAATTCAAGACCAAATCGGCACTCAGACTATTTGTTTTCTTTTTTTTTTAAAGAATTATTTTATTTATTTTTTTGAAAGAGTTAGAGAGAGAGGTCTTCCATCCACTGGTTCACTCCCTAAATGATCACAATGGCCAGAGCTGAGCTGATCCGAAACCAGGAGCTACTAGCTTCTTCCAGGTCTCGGGCCATAGCAGAAAGCTGGATCAGAAGTGGAACAGCCAGGACTGAACCAGTGCTCATATAGGATGCTGGCACTGCTGGCCAGGGCTTAAGCTCAATATACCACAGCGCTGGCTCCCAACCCAGACTATTTGATATTCAGAATCAAACAAGTGACACATTCATTTCAATTCATTTTATTTTCTTTTCTTTAAAAGATTTTATTTATTTTATTTGAGAGGTAGAGTTACAGACAGGGAGAGGGAGAGACAAAGGTCTTCCTTTCGTTGGTTCACTCTCAAATGGCCACAAAGGCCAGAACTGCACCGATCTGAAGCCAGGAGCCAGGCACTTCTTCCCGGTCTCCCATGCGGGTACAGGGGCCCAAGGACTCAGGCCATCCTCTACTGCTCTCCTAGGCCATAGAAGGGAGCTGGAATGGAAGTGGAGCTACCAGGGCTAGAACCGGCACCCATATGGGATGCCGGCGCTGCAGGCAGAGGATTAACCTACTGCGCCACAGCACCGGTCCCCTGTGGCACATTCATTTTAAATATACTCCTGCGCTCTCAGTAGAATCTTTATTTCAGCTCATCCTCTCTGTTGCGGTTCTTTATATCAATGATACAGGAATGCCATTAGATTCAAATACTTACAGTTAAAATATTAATTTGTAATATTTTTAATGTTGCTAACTATTTACAGTAATTTTTATCTTTTCTTATTTTACTGTATAACCTTAACACCTAGCAAAAGACCTGACACATGAGAAAGAAAAGAGCTTGCATTATTGCTTCCATTGAAAATTTAAATCTCAGTATTCAGTTTAATAGCATTTATTAAAAGTTTGTTGGTAAGCTTATAAAAATAAAGCCTTTCAAAATCTGTTCAGTAGGGTCAACAGAAATTGTTCATTTATTCTATTCTTAGGGTTTAGTAATAAAAAGGATCAAACATATAACTAGGTATTTTAGTCAGAAAATATTTTTAATATCATAACATTAAACTGTAGAGCTACCATTACTAGTCATATTTATTCATGAGAGGTAATTTGATATCTTACAAAATAAGCCAATACATGGTGTAACCTCTTGCAATCTAATTTTTCATGGATGAGCTCTTGCATACTTAATATCCTGGGAGGTTATATTTTAACATAGTCTAATTACCACTTTCCCTTTGTTTCTATTTAGTTTGACACAACCACTTTGCCTAAAATAATTTAATATTCTTATGAATGAGATAGGGTTAAAACTAGCCTATAACATCAATCTCCTTTGTTTATGCCAACAACTCTAGTGAATTAATATACTAGAATATCAGAACAAATGGCTCTTACAGAAAAGTTAAAAGACATTCTTTACAATTTTTACATAATTTCCCAAGAATATTAAACATTTCTAGCTTGAATACCATATACCGATACTACAAATCAGAGTCATTAGTAGTCTAGAGAATGTGGATAAGAAAGAACTTTTTATCCCTTTTTCCTTACTCATTCCACCAGCGCACCATGCTGTCCGACTGGTCACAGGTATTTAGGGGAAGATCAGAAGATGCTTAATGAGGCCTCTTGTTGCTCTTCTGCAGAAAATAAGGCTTCTACACAGACCCACAGAGAGATGGCCTTTGTAGAAGGGTGGTTACAAACAGTTTCTTGAGGCAGATACTTAGAACTGAATCTTCATGCTGACTCTTAGCAACCATGCTACTTTGGGTGTTATATCACTTCCCTTAGACTCAGTTTTCAAGTTTCTAAAACAGACTGATAATAGTAGCTACCTCATAAATTCATCTATATCATGAGAATTAAATGAGATAATCTATGTCAAAAATATTTCAATCTGGAGTAACATATGGGAAGAGTTCAATAATACCAGTTGTTTCTTATTATTAGCATTATCATTTGTCTTGCTCTAAATTTTATATAATTATTTATTTGCTTATATAAAAATATACCATCCTTCAGGGGGCATCATTTAAGGATTTACTAGATGCCAATGATTTACTAACTTCACAGACAATATTGAGACTTTCCAAAGGCCACTAAACTTCACATGAATAACCAGGATAAAAAAGTCAGCCATCCAAAATACTTGTTCATGCTTTTCCAGATTTTAAGCCTGACTCTAGTATCAGCAGACCATAAAATGTTAGAGTTATATTACCATGAAAATATGTTTAAAACATTAAAACATTGGGAACAATATAGAAAATAGAGAAAAGGAAAAATGTAATCATAGTTACCATCTTCCATCTCATAGTTATCTGCCTTATTGGAATAAAAAAAATGTAATCCGTAATGAGCCAAAGCCGCAAGAAATAACTGTTCACAAGATGATGATTGCAAGACATTGAAAATCTATAATAGACATTTATAATTTAACTCTCAGGATGTTCTTGCTAATATATTTCCTTGCCTGAGAGTAGATACAGCCTCCAGCAAATGTGGACAACACGTAGAAATGGCCAGAAACATATTGATTTGCAGATTTTATGTTTTGGCCTTTATCTATTACTGCAAAATTCTCTGTTAAATACCAGCATTAGCACTAGTTCTGCTCAATGATCTCATCATGCAAATGCAAGTAAACAGTAGTTGTAATCTGCAGTGTCTCCAGAAAGCGTCTTTTATGAAATAAATCAAAATATTAATTTCTTCTCATAGCTGGACTCTAATCTAACCATGTGCTAGCTGCAATACTCATTCTAGGACTCTCAGATCTGATGAATGATGACTTTGAATACTGTGGAAAAGGATAATTAATTACGAAGTCCAACTTAAAGCCGAATTTAATTTCAAAGCCAAAACATTTAATATAGTTTGATTGATACTTGCTGAAAGACCTAAGAAACTTATATTTGCTATGTGTGTATGATCATTCATAGTCATTTTTCGAGGTGTGAAAGACAAATGGCCAACAGACAAATGAAAAACTACTCAGGATCACTAGCCAAAAGGAAAAATACAAATAAAAAACCACTAGAAGGTTTTCCCTCATTCCAGTTAGAATGTTCATTATCCAAAAACAAAACAAAACAAAAATGCTGGTAAGGATGTGGAGAAGAGGGTATGCTATTGCACTGTTGGTGGGAATGTGAACTAGTATAACATTAAGGAAGATAGAGTGGATATGCCTCAAAAATCTGAAAATTGATCCACCATATGATATAGCCATTCCATTCCTGGAAATCTGCCCAAAGAAAATGAAATCAGCATATGAATGAGTTACGTGTATCCCCATGTTTATAGCACCTCAATTCACAATAACTGAGATACAGATTCAATCCAGAAGTCCATCAACTGATAACTGGATAAAGAAAATATGATATAGCTCCATGCTGATGGCTTGAGAAAAGCAGTGGAGGATAGCCCAAGTGTTTGGGTCCCTGCTACCCACATGGGAGACTGGATGAAGCTCCCGGCTCTTGGCTTCAGCTTGGCTCAGCCCTGGCCATTGCAGCCATTTGGAGAGTAAACCAGTGGATGGAAGACCTCACTCTCTGTGTCTCTCTCCCTCTCTCTCTCTCCCTCCCTCCCTCCCTTCCTTCTTCTCTTTCTGTAATTATGACTTTCAAATAAAAAAAAGAAAAAAAGAAAATGTGGTGTATATATACATTATAGAATATTACTCATCCATAAAAACAATGAAATCTTATCTTTGCAACAAAAATGACACAACTGGAGACAATTATGCTAATGAAATAAGTCAGACCCAAAAAGGTAAATATGACATGTTTTCTCTGATTTGTGGTAGCTAACATATAGAGTACAAAAATGTAATGTTTATGACTAAAATTGACATTTTGAGGTTTTCTTTTAAGATTTATTTGAAAGAGCAGAGAGAGAGGAGGGAGGGAGAGAGAATCTCCCATCCATGGGTTCATTCCCCAGAGGCCAACAATAAGTCTGTACCAGGCCTAAGCCAGAAGCCAAGAGCTTCATCTAGGTTTCTTATGTGGGTCCCAGAGGCCTGAGGACTTGAGCCATCTTCTGCTGCTTTCCCAGGCACATTAGGAAAGAGGTGGATAAAAAAAGAGTTGCAGCCTGTACTCAAACTGGCCCCAACATGGAATGCTGATACTGCAGGCAGTGGCTTTATCTGCTACACCACACCAGCCCCAACATCTTGAGATATGATTATTGTTTATGGCTCTTGCCTATAATCCTGCAGAACAGTGGTCTTTCCACTTTCTACTTGTTGAATTCTTTACTTGGTGAAGGATGAAGACTGTGATTATAGTGAATTGAAGGTATGTTGTCACAAAAATTAAAAGAAAAATAAAAGGAAAGAAGGAGGAGGGAAAGTGGGAGGAAAAGAGGAAGGTGGAAAGTATCATCATGTACTTAAAATTATATACATGAAACAGGAAATTTATTCACTTTATATAAATGAATAAATTTGTTTTAAAAGAAATTCATATTATAAAAATTAATTTTCACTCACTAAAATATTTCTGTTAATGGAATGTGCTTCTGATTTAACACCTGACCTCGTGTAAAACTTCTTAAAGTCAGGTAAGGATGGTAATTTCTCACGCCATCAGTGGATAAATTCCTCCCTAAGATAGAAATGGTATTTTATATGTTTTCATTATTAACTTCCATGATTTATTGGCAATGATGAACCAAATCTTGTGATCACTGAAATATTTTTACTAATTCATTGAAGGCATTGCTATCACATTCCCATGGAAGGGTTTCTAGATTTTCCATGAAAGATAAGTGATTGTGAACAACTTGTCACAGAACATATGTGGAGGTGGGTACAGTAAAGGATTTTAAGTTTATGGGTAAGGGGGGTTCCATTAAAGACAGTAGAATGTCGTATGTTAGGATATTATAATTACAATTTTAGATTCATATGCCTTGCCCTCAGCACATTCATTACACAGTAATTGAGAAATTCTGTCTATTGTGTGTTTGCTTAACGACATATAATTTACCTTTCCAGAGAACATGCTAGACATTTGATATGTATAATTACTAAATTTTATTTTTCTTACAAGCTTATTATCTCTGGTTAGGAAAATCAGACAAATAAGTGGCCTAATTCTTACTTTCAGCTACCTGAATTGACAATTTGGAAAGAAAATTGTTTTTCACTTAGACATTAATGTTATCTGATGACAGGTTAGAAAAGCGAGAATTACTCCACAGGGAACTACAGATTGAAGCCTGTAGTAATCACAGTTCTTATTTGATGCACCAGACAGCTAGTGAGTTCATTTCTGAGCTGCCTCGTTTTCTCAATGATGGTGAGTCACCAGAAGACTAGTAGAAAACAGTCTAAAAGGATGCAAATATATAGCCATGCACTGTCCAGTTTGGGGTTCATACAACTCCCTGAAAGTTCCAGTCACACATCAGAGATTGATTCCAGTCAACAGATGTGCCAGATGTTCCTCACCACTACGGAAGGGTCCACACATCCCATAAAGCGCATTAGATGATTCTACTTCCCAGTTCTCTGGAGTGACAGTGAGATAGTAGTTGTGATTCCCTCTGCTTTGCATGATAACTGAAGATTTTTTACTACATTCTTAATATCAACAGGAACTCAAAAAATAATTGCTAAGTGAAAAGTAACATTACCAAATAATAACTGAAAATTTTAGATAATTCCAAATTCTCCATTCCTGTATCTGACCTGCTTGTGATATTCAGCAATCATTACATAGACTAAGGTAGGACAGGAATAATACAGATATTTGAAAAATACAAGATACAATGTTGAGATGAGATTTCATTACATTCTTTCAGAACAGGTAAGTTTCTGCTGTTAGTTGAAATTTTGTAATGGTAAGTGTTGCCATTTTTGCCCATCCCTATGTTTTGACAACATTTTCCAGATTGACCTATTTTGGGTATTAATATAATGAAAAATATAAGTTCCACATAAAATGTGTAGCTCACTTGATGGTGAGAGATAAGTCATTAGGTTGAAAATAATCTTTTTTTTATTTAGTTGACAGGTAGAGTTATAGACAGAGAGAGAGAAGAAAGAAAAGGTCTTCCTTCCGTTGATTCACTCCCCAAGTGGCCGCTACGGCCGGCTCTGTGCCGATCCGAAGCCAGGAGCCAGGTGCTTCCTCCTGGTCTCCCATGCGGGTGCAGGAGCCCAAGCACTTGGGCCATCCTCCACTGCTCTCCTGGGCCACAGCAGAGAGCTGGACTGAAAGAGGAGCAACCAGGACTAGAACCCAGCTCCCATATGGGATGCTGGCGCACCCTGCAGGCGGAGGATTAACCAAGTGAGCCACGGCACCGGACCCTGAAACTAATCTTAAAAAATATAATAACTCAACATTGCATTCAAGCTAGGCCTTACCTTAAAAATCTTCTTTTCAGTGGTGGCCTAATTTCTTATTTTTCTAAGAAGCCTCTCGATTTTTCTTTTAATTTTCATTTTATTTGAAAGGCAGAGAGAAAGAGAGATGGGGGGGGAGGGGGGGATTTTCCATTTGCTGGTTTACTACCCAAATACCTGCAAATAGCCAAGGCTGAGTTAGCTGAAGCCAGGAGCCTGGGACTCTATCCAGCTGTCCCATGTGGCTTGCAAGGACTCAAGTATTTCATCACCTACTACTTCCCAATATGATTAGCAGGAAACAGGATCAGAAGCAGAGCTGAGACTTGAACCAAGCACTCCAATATGGGACATCTGAAACCCACTGTGCCACATATCCACCTCTCAGCCTTTTTTGTTTATTTCTAAATAATGGGCCACATTTAGAGCCTATGCTACCTTTAACTATTTTTTTAAAAGATTTAGTTATTTGATTGAAAGGCAGAGTTACAGACAGGCAGAGGCAGAAAGAGAGAGAGAGAGAAAGAGAGAGAGAGAGAGAGAGGGCCTTTAATCAGCTGGTTTACTCCCCAAATGGCTGCAATGACTAGAGCTGGGCCAATCAAAAACCAGGAGCCTGGAGCTTCTTCTGGGTCTCCTATGTGGGTGCAGTGGCCCAAGGACTTGGGTCATCTTCTATTGCTTTCCCAGGCCATAGCAGAGAGCTGGATCATAAGCGGAGCAGCTGGGACTCAAACTGTTGCCCATATGGGATACCAGCATAACAGGCAGCAGCTTTACCCACTACACTACAGAGCCAGCCCCTTAAGTACTTTTATTATTATTATTATTATTATATTTATTACGATATGCTTTATTATATATTTCTACCCCCTTGTCTACTCTGCACCAACTTTTTACAGACACTGAGCCTATGAAGAATCTCTTCTAGACACCAATCCCACTCAGCTCCCATCATATATCTGCAATCTCCTACAAACTTCTCTTGTTCTCCAGCATGTTACTTTGACCATATCCCGTTAAAACAAGTGTCACAAGCATTATAATCAAGCATACCACACTCTTTGTGTCCGAGCACTTCATCATTTATTAAGCATTCTTAACTCACGGTCATCTATTGAAGTTGAACTGATGCAAAATAATTCAGAATTAGCAGTGCCAGTACTGAGTACCTAAAATAGATGAGTACTTTTTCTTGATGCCACATGAGGAAAGATATGAATATAAGTCACGTGGACTGCAATGGTCAAAGCACTGCTCATCTCCTGTGCCTTGTGCACATCTCCCAGGATGGTTTTCAAATGACTACAATCCCTATGTCATTCTTAGTTGAATTACTTATAAAACAGCAGTAGTCACTTTTGTTGCATGTGGTTGAGAGGATCATAGGCAATAATCTATCAAATGTTTAACATATGAGTCATCCTCAAAAAGTTCATGGAAATGCATACTATAGAAAACTACATATGGGGGCTGGCACTATGGTGCAGTGGGTTAACACCCTGGCCTGAAGTGCCGGCATCCCACATGGGTGCCGGTTGGAGACCCAGAGGCTTCACTTCCAGTCCAGCTCTCTGCTATTGCCTGGGAAAGCAGTGGAAGATGGCTTAAATCCTTGGGCCCCTGCACCCACATGGGAGACCTGGAAGAAGCTCCTGGCTCCTGGCTTCATATCAGCACAGTTCCAGCCATTGTGGCCATCTGGGGAGTGAACCATCGGATGGAAGACCTCTCTCTCTCTGCCTCTCCTTTCTCTGTGTAACTCTGACTTTCAAATAAATCTTAAAAAAAAAGAAAACTATATATGGATATCAGAAACTTTTTGCAACAAAATAAGCTAATAGTTGTATTCCATATGCCACAAGCTCTCTGAAGTACCCTTAAATTATATTATTTTGCTATACTGTTGCCTCTTTTATTCTGATACTTTTTAATGTATCTGTCATTTTATTGTTTTTTTTTTTTTTCTCCTCCCCATGAAAAGAGTTTCCCCTGATTACCCACAGAAAACTCCAATAGTCATACTTCCTGTTCATGATCATTTCCTCTCTGCAGAGAGTGGAACTATGGAATCACATTCAGCTTGCTTTCTGTTACAGGATTTCCAGCAACACAGCCTCCTCCCCTCCCCTCGCACATTCAGGGCATACACATGGCAGGTGCCTCAGTTACTGACAACTTCAGGGTTTTGATTTCTTAGCACCCTAAATATTCAATGTTTCCCAGTGGGGAAGGGGAGTATGGTTTGGAATCTGCAATTCCTAAAGAAATCTAGATATAAGGACAGAAAATCAGATATGAACTTTGCAATGTAATAGGCTAACATCTGAGGAAAAAAATGCCCTGAATATGTATGGAGACTGTGTTATGATTCCAAGGAATGATAATACTTCTTCCTACAATACCACTGAGGATTTACCTAAAACACTTTCTCTGGTTTAGCTCGATAATGCCTGTCATCCTTTGCCTTTCTAAAAAATATTTTCCATTTAAGCTACTTAGTAAAATACCTCATGATGTTCAACAGTGAAGGTATTAAAGCCGTTTCTTATTTTAGTTAAGGTCCTTTTTTTCACTTCATTTCTATTCTGAAGGCTCCCCTGTAACATGCCTTAAGCAAATCAAAGGAATATTTTGGATGCAATTTTTCACCCTCAGAAGCTCCATGTCTTTCTGTGACACTTCAAGGGTCACCTGGTGAATAGCACTGATCGTATTCCATGCATGAAAGATCATTCGCTGAACACAATCTTTGTTTCCCAGAAAATATAAAAGATTTGATGCTCCCAAAAATCCTGTACTCTGGGCTGTCAGGGTCAGTATGATAGTCCTAAATTCAGGGAAAATGCCTGTAATTGAATAATCTATTTATAAACATTATCACATATTCTACTTACTGTAGTTTCACCTTCTTATAATTTTCATGGAGCCTAGTAGTCAGATACCACCTGTATGTCACCACCATGACTCCCAGCACACTGCACTGACTTTCCACCTGTTACTCACTCTGTCCTTCCCCAATGAAAGAGGCAAACACATTTGCAACCAGTAAGCAATACAACGTCAGCTAGTTAGTCAGCCATCTGTAAAATCATTGCAGACACCTCAAGTGCCTGTTATCTTTGAAAGCTGAGATGCCAATGAAAACATATTGTATGTCTCACCCTCAAGTTGCTTGCAGTCTAGTAGGAGATCATTACAGAGCTGTGTGTCAGATGCGAAAAGAGATCGCAAGCTATCATGGGGTCATCTGGAAATGAGCAGATACCTGCTCTTGCTTGGAAAACAGAGAATAAAAAGAATAAAATAATAATAAATACCTAGACAGGGTAGGGCAATATGGGGGATATATCATATTTCTGCAGTGCTAAGTATATTAGGCAACTGACACAGAAACACCTCCCAGTGTCTTGAAGCTCTAAGCTTTCCACCTGTCTAGTATGCAAAGTGTTCTTTCCAAAGCTGGGAACTTTGCTTAGCACCAGAACCAGGAAGAAACCAAAGAGAATACAGGCTTCACATTTTACTGTTACTTAATGGAACTACAATGAGAATATTTATCTATTGCCAAGGAAAACCTGAATTATAGAATCCATGCTCTGTAATCTTGAGCAAGTTACCAAAGTTATCTGAAACTTAAATTACTCTACAACAAGATGCCAAAGTGATGTTTACAGATAAATAGATACCAAAGAAGCAGTGATAGAACAGCCTCCAGAGCTACAAAGACCTGGGTTCAAATCCTTGATTAGCTATCAAGCAGCTGAAAAGCCCAAGTAGCATTCATTTGACAGCTTACTCATCCACAAAAACAAACAAAATAAAAGTTGGGTGGGTAATAAAGCTTGATCAATAGTATAATAACAAGAATGGAATCACTCAGGTAAGCACTCTGAATATTATGTGGTGGGCCCAGCGCCCTGACATAGTAGGTTAAGCCTCTGCCTATGGTGCCAGCATCAGTTAGAGTGTCAGCTGCTCCACTTTCAATCCAGCTCCCTACTAAGGGATTTGGAAAGCAGCAGAAGATGGCCCAATGCTTGGGGCCCTGTACCCATGTGGGAGACCTGGAAACTCCTGGCTCCTGGCCTCAGATCATCCCAGCTCTGGGGTTGCAGCCATTTGGGTAGTGAACCAGCAGATAGAAGATCTCTGTCTCTGTCTCTCTCTCTCTGCCTCTCAAATAAACAAATAAATCTTCAAAAAAGAATACCATGTGATAATGAGTTAGTAACTATTATTACTAGTAGTATCAGCAATAGTAGTAGAAGTGTGTAGCAGTCACACAGTAGAATAAAGAAGAAGAGTAGGAGTAGTAGTCGTGGATGTTAGGAAGAATGAACCCTTTTAACCACCAGAGGGTGAGAGGGACACACTTAGCTCAAAAGCATTTGTCATCAGGATTCTAATTCTAAACCAGAACCCAGTGTTTTCCCCAGTCATCTCACCCAGCAGATCCATGTTTGTTCTGCCAGTGATTGCTTGGTATACCAGGGATATGCTGAAAGATGTCACTTTCTGATTAGGGTGAACATAACTATATCTTAGATAGTGAGGGGAAGAATGCCAGCATTCATAAGTGTCTTAGAAGATCTTCCACCTTTCAGGCAACTAGAAGGCATATCCTGTAAATATACATGAAAGACAGTCTATAGATGGCACACAGATGACAGATGGGGACTGTCACTGCTGACAGCCAGCCAACAGCCTCCAGCAAACAAGCAAGGGATGAAAGATGTGAGACTGGAAAATAAAAATGTTGTCTTGGGCTGATGGAAGTCATGCATTTTCAGTGCAAGGCACGGCATGCTGTAAGCATCAGATTTTTTTTTTTTTTTGCTACATATATAATCCTTTATTTCTAGGAAAGCTCTGAGTTCAGAGAGATAGCAAAACATTGCAAGTCAATACTCACGCACACCAACCTGTCCATTCTTCCTAGATATAACTTGTGTTTACAAGACGTCAAACATGTATTATGTACCTAACTAAACATTTCAAATGAATTTACTCATTTCATTTTTCTAATATCATAATATTATGGTTAAGTTGGGGCAGCATAATTTAATACCTTGTGTAATTTCAGGTGAGTTCATTCTCTTTTTCAAGTCTCAGTTTTGTCATCTCAAAATTGAGGAAGTAAGACTTGTTTTGCAGCCACTCAAAAAAAAGAAGAAATATCCTGGTCCATTTTGAATGTCCCTACCAAAGCTCATGTTGAAATTTCTTTCCCATGGGGAACAGGGTAATTAAGCTTACATGTGGCAAAAAAGAGCCATGTTCTAATGCAATGGGACTGTGGCTGTATAAAAAGAGGAGAGGCCTGACTAGGATATTCTGTTTTCCCATATGATATCCTGTGCTTCCTTAGGAATCTGCAGAGTTCTCACAGCCAGATACTGCTACCCTAGTCTTGAGTTTCCCAGCCTTCAGAACCTTCAGCTAAACAACAACAATAAAACCCTTAATATTGTGTAAATTACTCAGTCTGAAGCATTCATTTATAGCAGCAGAAAACAGACTAAGATAAACTTCCATTCAACATGTGGTTCAAATGTGAATTAAGGGCATCACACACACAAACACACACACACACAGAGAGAGAGAGAGAGAATTTGAAATGCTCAGAGTAGATTCCCAAGTTGGTCCCCAAATGACTTGAAAGACCAGGAAATGGAAATTGGCTTCGGATTTTTACAACAGTTAAGGAGTGGAGCTGCCATGGTTACAGTTCTATCCTTGCACCAACCAAAGGAACACTCAGGCTTTCTTATCAGTTTTCCCTGATATGAAAGACACTTAAATATCTACCAGTAAACACAAAAAAATGGAGCCAGTCCTTGTTTGTACTCTCAGGGCTTTCTTATGAAGATTCAATGAAAATGAAAGAATTAAAGTTTAACTTTTCAGGCCGGCACCGCAGCTCACTAGGCTAATCCTCCGCCTTTCGGTCCCAGCACACCGGGTTCTAGTCCCGGTCAGGGTGCCAGATTCTGTCCCAGTTGCCCCTCTTCCAGGCCAGCTCTCTGCTGTGGCCAGGGAGTGCAGTGGAGGATGGCCCAAGTCCTTGGGCCCTGCACCCCATGGGAGACCAGGATAAGTACCTGGTTACTGCCATCGGATCAGCGCGGTGCACTGGCCGCAGCGTGCGGGCTGCGGGGGCCATTGGAGGGTGAACCAATGGCAAAGGAAGACCTTTTTCTCTGGCTTTCTCTCTCACTGTCCACTCTGCCTGTCAAAAAAAAAAAAAAAGTTTAACTTTTCACACAGTGCCAAGTTTGAGTCACTTGGTCAGCTTGTGTTATTCACATATTGGTAGATCCAAAATACCAACCCATTTTACAAATTAGAAAACTGAGATTCAGAAAGTAACATGAGTAAAATTGCACAGCTGACAAATGGAAGAGCATAAAATTGCAGCTAGATCTTAGCAATTCAAAACTCTGGGCTTTTAACTGTGATAAAATTAACACACCCCAATTCAACAGCATTTTCCATGGGTTAGAGAAGAAAATACTAAATATAAAACATAAGATATATTTCTAAAAATTGTGCACAATTATTTATGGTATAAGCTTTTAATAGGCAATCCTGGCTTCAGTTTTAGTATTTCCAATTAGAATTGAGTGACCTAGGTGTGTAGTTACTTACTAAACAAAAATATAGGACACTCAGTTAAAAATTAAGTTTCAGATAAAAGAACAAGATTTTTTTTTTTTTTTTTAGTAAAGGGATTCTCCATGCAATATGGGTTCAGCAACATATTGTCTAGTCTGGTAACATCCTAGGCAGAATTGAACATGAATTTCCCAGTCTCTTTCTCTTTATTTTTCTTCTAGTCTTCTTTACGGATTAAGATGTTACTCTTGGGTAATTAGTGCTGACTTTCAGCTACCTTTGCATTAAACCTTACAAATATTAAAATCCATGCACATTTAGACATTATCATTTCAGGTTGTTTGCTTTTTAGAGTAGACAACACCTCAATATCCGCATGCACCATAAGGAAACAGATTGCTTTTTATCCAGTAAGCTAGTAACACCCAAGCCTGAGGTAACTGTGGAATCGCACCGCTTTAAGTCTCAAAAGGCAAATGGATGAGTCTTTCTTTCCCCTTCAGGGGCAGAGTGTCTTACATTTTTGCAATAACTAAAAAAGCTCTCCTGGGATGGAGCAAAATGGTAAATTAAATGCAAATGCTCACACTTTGATGAGAATATTCCCTGCTAACATAGTGTGGTTTCTTAGCCTGGAGTCAAAGCCCCCTTTTTGGAGGAATATGCATGACTCTGGGATTCAAGCCAGCTTGGCATCAAAAATCCTTCTGTCTGCTTTTTCTCAGCAGCCAGCAGCTTTGGTTTCTCCAGAGAGGGAGAGAAAGAGAGAGAGAGAGAGAGAGAGAGAGAGAGAGAGAGAGAGCGCGCCCTCCTTTAACTACTTTCTCCTAATTGCAGAGAAAGCCTTACTTTGCCTTTTCTGACACCCGACTCTTGCAACTCTGAGGAAAAAAGAATGCAGTGGCAGGGAAGCCTCCAAACGCATTGCTGAGTAAGGAATACTTGCAAGTTCCGATGATAGTTTAGAATATAAGAAGTGGAGATGAGTGCTGCTGTCTCCATCAGCATCTCTACTGAAAGATGCCTGTTCATTGCAACTTGATGTTTAAGTACACTAAGGCACCATCCCATCTTTGCACAATCTGATCTATCACGCCTTATTCCACCCCAAATTTCTTTCCCCTTCTCTGTCTGAATTTTCTTGCCATTTTTATGGGTATCTCTTCATTTTCCAAGATTCATCTCAGGCTTCATAAAGCCTTCATTATTTGTATATTCCTATATATAACTAGATATTTTTCCATCCTCTCCAAAGCACCATATTCCATTGCTCTCCCTCTCACTTAAGTGAACTTATATCACACTGTTCATTACATGGCGCAATAGAACATGATTCCTTTGAATGTCGCACTTAGTCTTAGATCTTGGTACCTATACCAAATGTATCTAGGTACATTTGTTTAAGTGTACACACGTGTGCAGTTGTTACTCTCTGGAGTAAGGGACTGTACATATGAATTCATAACGCCCACTTTAAAAGACTTGCAATTTTGTTTGGAGAGGTGCCACATGCTATTTTTTTCCCCTTATCCTTTCGCCATCACAGTTCTAGAAATGAATGTTGGGCTGCCTTCAGCTGGAAACATATGCCCTTCTTTGTTATGTATTCACACTGGCAGCTTAAGCCTGCCTTGCCCACGTCAGAGGTTGAAGATAATGTCTTCTCCTGCTCTCCCCACAGCCTTTGTTATAGGTTTAAATTGTGTCCCCTTCAAAAGTCATGTTGAGGGGCCAGTGCTGTGCCATAGCAGGTTGGGCTGCTGCCTGAGGCACTGGCAGCTCATATATGTGTGCTGGTTCTAATTCCAGCTGTTCCACTTGAAATACACTCCCTGCCAATGTGCCTGGGAAAGTAGCAGAGGACAGCCCAAATGCTTGGGCTCCTGCACCCATGTAGGAAGGAACTCCTGGCTCCTGGCTCCTGGCTTCAGACCAGCCCAGCTTCAGCCATTGGGGCCATCAGTGGAGTGAATCAGCAGACAGAAGACCTCTCTGTCTGTCTGTCCTTGTCTCTCTCAGCAACTCTACCTTTCAAATATTTTTTTTTTAAAGAAGTCATGTTGAAACCCTAACCCCTAGTATTTCAGAACTGATTATGCTTTGGAAATAGGGCTTTGAAAGTGTGATTAAGTGAAAATGAAGCTTATCCAATCTGAGTGGTGACCTTTCAAGAAAAGAGGCAATGTGAATTCAGGAAGACACCATGATATATGAGCACAAAAGGCCTCATGTGGACTCAGGGAGAAAGAAGGCTGCCATCGACGACCAAGGAGAGGGGTCTCAGGAGAAACCTGTCAACACCTCAATGTTAGTCTCCTAGACTACAGAACTGTGAGAAAATAAATTTCTGTTGTAAAAAAAAAAAGCCATTGAGTCTGTATTTTGTTGGTGCAACCCTAGAAGACTAATACAGCCTTCAACCAGTGACTGTCAGGGGTCAGCCTAATGCCCTGGACTCTCAAACCTTCAGTAGAATAGACTGAGATGTGAATACTACTATATTTCCTTAGGGATTAAGTTTCAATTAATGTGATGAAACTACTATAACTCCTGATAAACAGAAAAGCCTTTATTAAAAGTATAGACCAGCTATGTTTTTCTTTCCTTTTGGGAAACTCTCACAAAACACACTGTTACAGAAAATGATACATCCACTGTCCCACACTCATACAATATTTTCATATGGATTCATAAGATATTTTTTATGACTAGAGAAAAATAGATTTAGAAGTGTTAATTTAGATCACTTTTATTATCACAACAAATGTACTGAACTTGCAAAATGAATGTTTACAGCTATTTCTATGGTCAAAAATGTCAAAGCACATATAACATAGAACAATTAAATATCTGAAAAAAGTATCTGAAACAATGTCATAAGGCAACTTGGCTTTAGTGTCACTGCAATTACACACTTAATTTAGTCTTAAACTTCAAGATAGGCAAAGGCAATTAAGAAAAAAAACATGAACTTGTAAAATTCTTATAGTAAATTTTAGTGATATGAAATCATAAGTGAAATGACTCCTTTTATTCTCTATGAAGTAAAATTACAAAATTGTACATTATGTTGACTCAATGCTTTCCAAATATTTTTCTTGTATGTTATGATATACACACACTGTAGAAAATTACTCAGCCTTAGCAAAGGAGATACTGCCATTTGTAATAATACAGAGTGATTTGTTAGGTTTATGGTGACATAAGTCAGATAAGAAAGAATAATATTGCATGATATATCTGATATATACAATATAACAAAAGTCAAGCACATACTTAAAAAAATACAGAATAGAATGGTGATTCTATAAAACAGAGTTACATTCATTAAATCAGTGTTTCTCAAGTTAGCTTTTTTTCCCCTAAGAACTCTTTTGCATTTTTAGAAATTGGGGACTCCAAAGATCCTTTATTCATATGGATTACATCTACAGCTTTTTTTTTTTTCTTTTTTGACAGGCAGAGTGGACAGTGAGAGAGAGAGATAAAGGTCTTCCTTCCATTGGTTCACTCCCCAAATGGCTGCTGCGGCCAGCGCGCTGCGCTGATCCAAAGCCAGAAGCCAGGTGCTTCTCCTGGTCTCCCATGCGGTTGCAGGGCCCAAGGACCTGGGCCATCCTCCACTGCACTCCAGAGAGCTGGACTGGAAGAGGAGCAAACGGGAAAGAATCTGGTGCCCTGACCAGGGCTAGAACCCAGGGTGCCAGCGCCGCAGGCGGAGGATTAGCCTATTGAGCTGGCAACATCTACAGCTTTTAACACATTAGCACATTAGCCATAAAAGCTGAGAGACAGGATAAAAGATTATACAGGTACACCTACCTTTCCTAGTCAGAGTGATGTAGCCACCAGGAATTCGACTATATTCCAATGAGAGAATCACAATGAAAAATGCAAATAATGTCTTCATATTATGAAAACGTTTTTCTTGAAATAGGTTCATGAATTCCTGAAATGGTATTGAGAGCCCTCATGAATCCCTGGATGACACTTTGAAAAATGTTGTATTAAATGAATTTTTCTAGCATTGGTTAACACTAGAGCAATATGAAGTAATAATTGGGGTGATTAAACACAAGGGCTTTGCAATCAGTTTGTCAGGGATTGATGTCCCCATTGTGCCATTCTTTGCTGTGTGATCCTGAGTTTCCAGTTACTCATATATTAACAGGGGGTCTTAACATTGACATTAGCATTAGAGGACTAGAACTTGCTATGCATTGTCACAATTACAAAACATCTCATTAAAGATCAGAAGTACCTGCAAGGGCATAATGACGCCTGAATACTAACAGGCAGGTAGAGTATATACTGTGCATATGCTGAACAAAGGGGTGATTCACATCTCAGGCAGGACAAAGAAAGATGACATGAAGAGGGCACAATTGGCAATTTATGAATTGTTTGTTTCACCTACCTGAGAAATTGAAATCCTGGACAAGGAGAAATTTTTTTTTTGGAAATCACTAAGGCAATATAGCCAAGGAAGAACCACTTATTCAAGAAAATCTAATAAATCTCAATAAGAAAGAGTTTGTGGCATTTCAGCCCCAAACAACTCCCTTCTCAGGTTCCCACCTCAGGATAACAGGGCTCCTCTTTGGTAGGTGTAACTAACAACATAGGACTCCTCCTCCCTGACCTCTCAGTTGAGAGCAGTATTATATACTTGGGAAGTAGTACAGGCTGACAGTACCTCTGATCTCCCCAGTTCCCTGTTGTAGGACTTCTATTCTACACAAGACTGATCAAGAGGTATTGTACTTCCATTCGGCCTCTTCTCACAGGTGAAAGTTTGATCCAGGTGCAGTGGACTAAGAATAAATTGCTTCTGAGAGCATTCTATCCAGCTTGTTCATGGATGGAGGTTATACATCAGGATAGGAGGCCAAGAAGACTGGAGGATGCCTCTCCAGCTCTCTGTACTCATAAAGCAAGATAGACATTCCTTCAAAAATGGGCCACTCTTGGGACAGCATTGTGGCACAGCAGGTTAAGCTGCTGCCTGCAAAAACAACATCTCTTATGGGTGCTGGATCATGTCCCAGATGCTCCACATCCAAACCAGCTCCCTGCTAATGCACCCGGGAAAGCAGAAGATGGCCAAGTCCTTGGAACACTGCCACCCATGTGGCTGATCCAGGTGAAGCTCCTGGATCCTGGCTTTGACTTGATCCAGTTTGGGACATTGTGACCATTTGGGGAGTGAACCAGTGGACAAAAGATATCTCTCTCTCTCTCTCTCTCTCTCTCTCTCTCTCTCTCTCTCTCTTTCTTAAATAAATAAATAAATATTTTTAAATAAAAGTCCTCTTTAAAACAAACCTCAATACTGAACTCAAAGACAACCATTGTAGAGTGGACTGATTTATGCCCTCAGAGAATTACTGAAAACAATAAAGCAATCATTGCAATTAGTAGAGGCTGGCAACATTTAATGATAGAAAATGAGGCAGGTAGTTTAACAGAGAAATTAGGAAAAGAGACAGGCAAAGTAAGCTTTGATAAAATTAATATTTCAGGTTCCTGGGCAAAAGCCTCAGGCTTTGCCTCTGAAAAGAACATCATACATTATTCTAGAATAGACTTCATTAAAATAGTCTGCTAACTCTCTAAACAAATAAGGAAATAAACAACAACAATGATTATGAGTAGAAAATCAGTATCCGACATGCCTGTTATATAAAATGTTTTGTTTTAACAAGAAATTTATAAAATATACAAAGAAATGAAACATGCAACTCATAGACATGATGGGAAAACATATACAGATGTCATACTTAGATACAAAAAAAAACCCAAAACTTTTAAAATAGCTAATATAACTACATTCCAAAAACTAAAGGAAATCTCTCAGAGAATTAAAGGAAAATATGACAGCAATGTCATACCCAACAGAAGATTTAATATATAGAAATTATAATTCAAATGGAAATTCTGTAGTTGAAAGGTACAATAATTGAAATGAAAAATTTCCTGGAGGGATTCAGCAGAATATTTGAGTTGGCAAAACAAATCAATGGATTTGAACACAATAAATATTCAATATGAAGAATACAGCAAAAATTAATTTAGATAAATGAACTGAACTTCAGAGAAACTGCCACCCACTAAGGGTTTGCTAATGTGAATCATGGGAGTATAGATAGATGAATAAAGAAAGAAATTAGTAGAAAATATATGCAAAGAAATGATGGCTAAAAACTTCTTAAAATGAATGGAGAATATCAATCTAAACTTCCAAGAATCTCAGCAAACTCCTAGCATGACGAACATAAAGAAACCCAAACCCAATACATCATTGCAAAAATATAAAAGACAAGGAGAATCACGAAATGAGTAAGAGGAAATCAAACCATCACTTACTAGGAAACTTCACTAATAATAACAGCTGATTTTTCTTCATAAGCAATGGAGGCAAGAAGGGAATGGAATGATATATTCAAAGTCTTTCAAGAATTATACATTCAGTAGAACTGCTTTTCAAAAATGAAACCAAAATAAAGATATATACAGTAAATTAAAACAAACGTGGAGATTTATTTCCAACTATGCTGCCGTATGAGAAACATTGAAAGAAGTTCTTCAGGCATAAAGCAGATAATGCCAGATGGTATTTTAAATCTGCACCAAAAAACCCATCAGTAAATAGAATTACACAACTAAGAAATATTCATATTTCTTCTTCTCTAATTTAAAAAGAAATTGCATTCAACTATAAGTACATAATTGTTCTGTGGTGCTTATAACACATAGAAAAGTAATCACAAATACATAAATATATAAAGAATTAATGAGGCGCTGGCATTGTGGTGTAACAGATTAAGCCACTGCCTCCAACACCCATATGGGATGCTGGTTTTAGTACTGGCTACTCCACTTCATATCCAGCTCCCTACTAATGTGCCTGGAAAAAGCAGTGGAAGATGGCCCATGTCCTTGGGCCCCTGCACCCACATGGGAAGAAGATTCTGGCTCCTGGCTTCGGCCTGGCTCAGCCTCAGCTGTTGCAGCCACGTGTGGAGTGAACCATACAATAGAAGACTCTCTCTCTCTCTCTCCTCTCTCTCTCCGTAACTCTTTTTGATTTTTTTTTTTTTTTTTGACAGGCAGAGTTAGACAGTGAGAGAGAGAGAGAGGGAGACAAAGGTCTTCCTTCCGTTGGTTCACTCCCCAAGTGGCCGCTACGGCTGGCCAGCGCTGCGCTGATCCGAAGCCAGGAGCCAGGTGCTTCCTCCTGGTCTCCCATGCAGTGCAGGGCCCAAGCACTTGGGCCATCCTCCACTGCCTCCCTGAGCCACAGCAGAGAGCTGGACTGGAAGAGGAGCAACCAGGACAGAATCCGGCTCCCCAATCGGGACTAGAACCCGGGGTGCCAGGACCACAGGCAGAGGATTAGCCTAGTGAGCCGCGGCGCCAGCCCCGAATGGGTGTTAATCCTAGTTGCAGCTGCTCCACTTTCTGATAGAGCTCTCTGCTAGTGCACCTGGGAAAGCACTGGAAAAAGGCCCAAGTCCTTGGGCCCCTGCACTCACGTGGGAGACCCTGGGAAAGCTCCTGGCCTCTGGCTTAGGCCTGACTCAGCGCTGGCCAAAGTGACCATTTGGGGAATGAACCAGTGGTTGGAAGATATCTCTCTGCCCCTTACTCTCCCTCTCTCTAACTCTTTCAAATAAATAAATGAATCTTAAAAAAATAAAATGTTATACTGGAAAATACTTAATGGAAAAGAAACAAGTAATCAGGAACAGAGAAATAACCAAAAATAGCTACAGGAAATAAAAAGTTAAGTGGTGTATATTAATCCAACATCAATAGTAGCACTAAAGTTGAATGAGATAAATAGAAATTTTCATATGGGAAAAAATATGATCCAGCTGTATGTTATCTGCAGGAGCCACAATTTAGGTTAAAAGGTACAAATCGACTGAAAGCAAAATATTATAAAAAGATATACTATTCAAACAGCAATCAAAGACAGCTGGATATTAGCTTAAGCAGTATCAGATGAACATATTTTTAAAAATAGTAGTGAGATAAACAAGGATAGTATGTGCACCTAAAACAGAGCCTCAAAATATATGAAGCAGAAACAGTCAGAATTAAGCTAAGGTAGTTAGATACTTAAATAATTCACACTCAACAATTTATAGAACATCTAGGAAGATCAACTTAGAAGAATTGGGCCGGCACCGCAGCTCTCTTGGCTAATCCTCTGCCTGCAATGCCAGCACCCCGGGTTCTAGTCCCGGTTGCTCCTCTCCCAGTCCAGCTCTCTGCCATGGCCCGGGAAGGCAGTGGAAGATGGCTCAAATATTTGGGCCCTGCACCCATATGGGAGACCAGGAGGAAGCACCTGGCTCCTTGCTTCGGATTGGCGCAACGTGACAAAGTTAAAGGAATTAAAATAATACAGAGTATATTCTCCTACTACAATGGAATGAAATTAGAAAATAATGAACTACAGGTGAAAAGATAAGCCACATACTGGGAGAAATATTTGTAAGTCACAAATATTTCAGAAAGAGCTTGTATCTGGAAAATAAAAAGAACACTTATAATTCAAAAAGTCAAATAAATATCCCAATTACAAATAAGCAAAGAAATTGAATAGACAATCCTCCAAAGAAGATATACAAATGGACAAGAGGTAAATAAAAACATATTCAATGTCATTTTTGCACATAAAAATCAGTGAGATACCACTTCATACATACTAGGTTGGATGTGATTTTAAAAACCCACATAATAGCAAATGACAAGGATGTGGAAAATTAGAAACTCTTATACATTATTGGTCGAAATATAAAATGGTGCAGTGACTTTGGAATATACCAAATCCAGCTACTCTCAAAAGGTTAGCCACAGAATTACCAGCCAATGCTTTTCCTAGATATATACCCAAAAGAAATCAAAAGATACATTTACACAAAAAGGTGTAAATGAGTGTTCCTAACACTACAAAACAGCTAAAATACTCATAAACTGATAAATGAATAAATAAGATATGTACAGAATGGAATACTAATTGGCTACTAGAAGAACTGAACATGAAACAATATGGATGAACACTGAAAACATCATAAGTGAAAGAACACAGTAACAAAGGTCATATGTTGTATAAAAATATTTATATGAACTATCCAGAATAAGCAAATCTATAGTCTGAAAGCTCATTAGTGGCTGACTGTGGCTTGAGTGTCACTGGAGGTGTGTGAAGAGTGACTCCTACTGGATACAGGATTTCTTTTAGAATAACGAAAATGTTCTAAAACTCTATTTTGGTAATGGTTGTACAACACTGTGAATATACTAAAACTCTTTGGATTTTAGAACTCAAATGGGTAGATGGTATGGTAAAAAATTATATTTCAATGAATTCAAAGAAATAGCCGTTTTAGTTGGTTCAACAGATTGAGCAAATGCTCAAAGAAGACTTCAGCTTTTTGCAACAGAAATCATTGACAATATCAGAAAATTCTTTGGATGCTTAATAAATATTTGTTGTAGAAAATACAAATGTCTTGATCATTCAGGAAAACCCAATCTACACATCTCTAGCTTCTTTGTATTTTCCCTATGTATCAGGAACATAAGTGATGGCCAATATGATTGATGAAATCAAACCTCTAAGTCAAAATCAAAATTTCAAGAAAATGAAAAAAAAATCTGCTAAATCAAAATCCTTTATATGGAACCATGTCTCCTCTGTACTTCTTTTCCCCTTGTAAATGTTTACTTAAAGACTATTCCCCATTTCTAGAGTCCTGGAATTTTTCTTATTATGGTTGTATAAAATATATATAACATAACACCATTTACATAATTTTAATGGTATAGTTCACTAGTATAAGTATATTCACATTCTTCTGTCTAGATTGGCTTTTGCAAGGACTTTATCATCAGCATTAGATGCACTGCGCTCACAGGAACATACCTAAGTCAACCATGGGTCTCTATTTGCCTGAGGCATATTCAGTTTACATCTGATGTTCTGGTTTAATGGTTAATAGTGCCCCCCTTTCATTCTGTGAAGTGTCCTACATTGGTACACAAATTATACGATCACCATAAATCCATCCCTATATCTCTTCTACTACCCCCACCACCAGCACTACTGTGCTGTTTCTTCACCGGAACAGTATTTTCCACCTGGCAAATCATTACTATTCACGGAAGTCTTGGGTCAGGTCACCTCCCTTTTGCTGCCTCATTTAAACTCTGAAAGATCCATTCCTTCCCATGTCTGAATCTGTTCTCCATTTTGTATGTTAATCTACAACAAGTAGGTATATTCCACCATGCTGGAAAGGTCTCCAGGATTTTCCATTTAGAGTTAAGCCAACAGGCATCATTTTTGCACTCTGTATTTGTTATGCAAGGAACGGCAAACACAAAACACACACATGTTTGCTGAATAAATGTTTAATGGTTTGTGTTTTCCACAACATCTAATTCAAGAAGGATTAGGAGGGTGGTGATTAACTATATTTATCAGAGAAGAGTATACCTGTACAGCATTTACCTCTTAACCACATGAACACTCACAGAAAGCAAGAAAACCTCCCTTTTCCATGGCTCCTCAATAAATAAATAAATAAAGTAGATCATTGTAAAACTTGAGACAGGGAATAAGAGGGGAAGGAGGAAGTGGGGGGGGGGGCGGAGTGTGGGTGGGAAGTATCACTATGTCCCTAAATCTATATATATGAAATACATGAAATTTGTATACCCTAAATAAAAAATAAATCTTAATAAATAAAAATAAATAAATCACACTTATAAGACTTGTCAAAATATACTTCCCACAGGAGAATTTTGCTCTTTTCTCTCACTTATCTAAGGCAAGTGTAGAAGCTTTTGACCCAATTTAGCATAGATAAATGACCCATGATGTGAAATTTCCCAACAGTTTAATGATGCTTTTAACTCAAAGTGACACTTGCTTGTAGCTGCCTTAAAGCATTTTGGAGGCGATATATGTCTCTTTGAAATGATGGATGGTGGGGTGGCAGGCCTGCATGAGAGAGCCCCCACCCATTTCTGCTAGGGAGGAAGTGAAGGAATCCTCTTTAAATTGCCCACAGCTACGTCAGAGCTTGTGAGACTTAATGTAATATGCATTTTCCATTATCATTTACAGTTATGACCATAAAGTTAGCTACAGGATGAAGCTTTTTGCATCCTGTATAATACTCCTTTTTTCCTGCCATTTATTTAAAATGTTTTATTGATTCTTCCTACAAAACATCCGTAAAAGAAATATTTTGCTTATTGATTAAAGTGCTTATATAATCTAAATGATAACTTAGCTGAATCAAAATTGCTTTGTGTGACTTTATGTATTGTGGGAGAGAAAAATTTATCTTGCCTTTTTAAATTCAATAACCACAAAATCAATAAATCCAAACATGGGTTGTTGATCATTTTTAATATTCTGCTTTAAAAACTAGATGAAAGAGAAAGATTTGCAGGTTTTCTGATTTCTCTCACTACTTTTTCCAAAATCACATTTCCATTTTTACTATAACAATGTATGTTCTCTTGTAGACATTAAGAACAAAGAATTTCACCATTTCAACTGATAGCAAAATCTTTTTGGACATATTTATAACCCTTCAGAGGACACAATAAATAACAGAAAATATTTTGATCTGTCCTATAACTATAAAGCTGTTTAATCTGAGCAGATTCTTTGGTAAATATTTTTGGAGTTACTGATTTTAGCAACCAGTGAAGTATGGTTTAGAGTACTGGTAGCCTCATTTACTGAGTTTCAGTGTACTCAAATAATTATATTCATGTAGGACATAGGCACAAAATTTGGTTGTGAATTCAAAATGGGAATTAGCAAGAGTCAGATAAGCTATCTTAAAGCCAAAGCTTGCCAAATTGCTGAACTGGACTGCTGGCATATTCCTAGCAGATGGGATATTATCTTACATACTTGGATCTTTTCAACAGTGTTCTGAAAACTTCCATAGATATCGCCTAAATATGTAGATGTGCAAAGACACATACATGTGCACACATACACACACCATCAAAAATAGGAAGTGAAGAATAATGACTGACATTTGGATCCTCAGAGATCATCTCACTGATGCCTCTAAATTTCATCAGGGACTGGCTCCAAATCTGTGTTCTGAATCAATTGCAGCCTCTCTGTCAACAAACCCAATGTTTATTCCACCTTCACACTTGGTGGTCTTACTTCAAGTTGTGGGTCTCCCTGATGTGCCCACTGTGGTGGTTCTCAGTATGTTTCCTATGTTCTTCCTCAACACCTGCCAAATGGTCCAGTAGAAGGAACCTTTCAATCTGTTCTCTGTAGACTGGCAGCTCTTCCTTCCCTCTTATACCTTATGAACTCTGGTCAGTTTTTGTAATTTTAAATTGTATTTGCTTGAAAAACAGAAATGCAGATAAGACTGACACATATAGATAGCTCCCCTCTGCTGGTTTACTCCCCAGAATGCCCTCAATAGCTAGAACCAGGCTGAAGCCAGGAGCCAGGAACTCATTACCAGCATCCTACATAGATGACTTTCAGGGATCCATCTACTTAAGCCATTACCTGCTGCCTCCAAGGTATGCATTAGCAAGAAGCTAGAATCAGGAGTGGAGGCAGGACTTGAATACAGACACTCAGATATGGGATGTGGGCATCCCAAGAAGCATTTTAACCACTATGCCAACCACCCAATAAATTAGGCCTTTTTCAAGTTCTATGTCTATTGATGATTTTTTTTTTTTTGTCTCTTGAACAGATCACAAAGTTACCATGAATAATCTGCTAATCTACTACTTTAATGTTATCCAGTAAGCTCCTATAGTTCTCTGTTATTTTCCCCTCTTAACTTGCCTATTCATTGTATGGAAGTTAGTCTGGAGAGCAAGCACAATTATACAGCCTCCAGGAAGGGAAATTTGGCAGTAGCTAGGGAAATTACACAGAAATGTTCTTTTTGACCCAGTGGTCCCATTTCTAGGACTCTAACTGAACAACATGCTGGTCAAATGAGAAAGAAAGGGAGGGAGGGAGGGAGAGAGAGAGAGAGAGAGAGAGAGAGAAAGGTATTCAAGGCTGTATAATGAAATTTGGTTTGTAATGACAAGGGGGGTTATACTCAATGACCATTTGCAAGAGACTTCTTAATTTACCCTCCAATTACCTTTGCAATCGATATACCTGGAAAATATGGTAAGTTATATATCCACATATTACTGCAGCATAATTTTTAGAAAACAATAGAGGATAAAAATTAGGTAGGGGCAATATTAAGATAAGGATAATATGCTAAGTATGTATACATGCATGCACACACATACTTGTTAGGTTCTGTTTCTATTTTTAAAACATTTTATAGTAATACATCTATTTTCAAGAAAAAATATATATGCAGATATATCTACATTGGAAGTGAAAGTAGCAAAATTTTAAATTATTAAACCATAAACATAAAAATAGTTTATAATTTAAGATTTTATTTTTATTTATTTGAAAGGCAGACTGCCAGAGATATGGAGACATGAAGATCTTCGATGTGCTGGTTCATTCTCCAGTGGTGGCAATGGTGGGGGCTGGGCCAGGCCAAAGCCAGGAGTTTGGAAGTCCAAGTTCTTGAGTGCTCAGTGGCTTTTCCAGGTGGATTAGTAGGGATCTGGATTGGAAGCAGAGCAGCCAGGACTCAAATAGGCACTCTGATAAGGGATGCCAGCATTTGAGGCAGTGAGTTAACCCACTGTACCACAATGTTGGATCCAGGGCTCTATTTTTTTAACTATCTTTAAAAAAAGTACAGCTATGTTAAACAAAAATATTACCTGGAGAGAAAGTGAAGAAAGGAAGAGTATGAGGAAGAAGATAGCTTCTGGAATTTGTTAGGTAAACCATGTTTTATAGATTCAACTCTGAAACCATGTAAATATTACAGCTCATTAAATGAAATGAAATGAAAATTTTAAAAAGAGATTCTTAAAATTGAAAGCAAAGAATAAATTTGATTCTGTCAATCAGTTAATGCAATCACACTGAGAAGAAATACTCCATGTGATTTTTAAGACATAATAATTAAACTGTACATCCCTAATGAGATATACCTAATGACAGAAACTTTAAAGCACATTTTTTTTTAAAAAATCTCTACTATTGATAGTGTTTCTATTACTATCCTGAGAGTATTGAATATGAATCCTGTCAGTGAGTATGTCAAAAGCAAATAAGCAATTTTATAGATTTTTTTAGAATTAAGACTTTCATTAACAAGGATAATAGATTTTAAGCTTGATGAAATTATTTAACAAGAACTATTTGAATTGAAATAGAAGCATACATGCTAAATATACTTTTACTTATGTTCTCCTAGTTTTGCTTACCATACACAGGCCTGAAACAGTGACTAGTCCAGTATCAATGCCAATCTTAGCACAGAGATATAAATCTCTAAAGCCCTCTAAAAGGAACTAGGTCTCTGGGAGAGATGACCAACTCACACAGGAAGACAATATATAATAAGCACGGGCCTGGGATATCTTAGGGGAAAAGTAGTCCTACCCTAAAATTATTTGAACCGTAAATGTTGTGATATATTGGATATATTGGAATCACATCTGGAGACATTTTAACCTTTTCTAATTTGTCTATCCCCAAAATGGAACTAATTGGGCTTATAGCCAATACAATATTAATGTAACATAATTAATTGAAATAGAAAACAAGTAAAATAGAAAGTCATGGAAGAATATATAGATTTTTAAGAATAACAAAGTTGATGGAATAAATGTTGAGCTATATAGGAGCCAAATATAATTCAGATACTGCATGAATCCATTGCACCAACTTAAATAAGTTAATATTCTTTGGTTGTGAACAGTGAAACTAAATAATTTATGAGGAAGTTGAATTAATTGGAATTTAATTTGTTAGATTTTTTAAGTGCTCTCATATATGATCTTTTCAGAAAAAAAAATAACACTTTCTATTCCACTATAACTCCATTTACTTTCTCTGGTAGAATAATTGTCATGAGGTATACTTGATATATATGTCTTAGAATTTATCAGTATGCTTCCCTTCTACCTATCCCCAATAGTCTTCCACACCTGTGTGCTGTCTCTGTCCAAGCCTCTAGAATTTTTCTAATGCTGCAAGTGACAACCAAGGTGCCCAAGTAGAGATGAACTAATGAGGGAATATTTACAGTTGATCTAGGAATGATAAATGATAGAACAAAACTAATGAAAATAAGTCTTGCATTCTTTATTTTATGAACTCTATTATTAGAATCTGTAAGTCAGTTCGACAGTAGAACCTACAAATGAGTCATATGATATAGCAGCAAAATGAATGAAGGAGAACCCAATTTAACAGCATGAAGAGAACAAACGGACACTAACCATTTCATCCCAGTAGAAACACTTGCAATATCTTAACTGAAGGAGGGTGTGTAGAGGAAATAGCAGGGCAATTACACTGATTATAGTGGCTGCAAATATGCATGGCTACCTTCATGCTTCAGTGATGCCATAATTATGTTTCTAGGAAATGCTATATGCAGACAACCTCATTCTTATTTTAATCCTGCTGTTTACTTCTTGCCATTTTAACATGCACTGTTACAAGAGGAGTAATATATGTTATACCACATAATAGGGTACTCCTGCTGAACTCCCATTAAAGAACAGACTTTTCAAAAGATCGTTTTATACATTTTATTTCTATTCTGCTAAAATTTCAGTTAGTCTTTATCAAGTCAAGTTGCGCTAACAGGGCACTAACAAATTTAACTTCTTATATATAAATGCACTGTGTGACTTTAAGTCCTAGGGTGAAAGTGGGAAATAATTATCAGAGATGGTCTGCACATAATTATGCCATAAGTCTGTGCATTTGACCATCTCTGCATGGGCATATAATTGAAGAATTAGAGGAATTATATGAGTATTTCAATGGTAGGAAGATGTTATACTTTTAAATGATTTTTATCTTGTTTGTTGTTAGTGTTCATGCCCATTAAACATATTAATTTTACTCAAGTGGACATTTGAAATGTGCCTAAAAACTTTTGAAACAAATACCAAAAATAGTTTATCTCAGAACAGTTTCAAAACAACAATACTTGTTTCCTTCACCTTTCTAAACCATTTCCTCCCATTCCCCCACTCCTTAGAAATTCATATTTAGGATATGCACTGTACTCCTTTTATTCTAAACTCTTCTTAAAAATACTCTAATGTTCAAACAATGCTTGAAGATCACAGCCTGAGGTTGGGGGCAAGGTCCTGGAAATAGGCAAATACGACTCACAGGGTAACACCACCCACATAGTCGTCATAAGTCTAAACCAGATAAAATGAGGGTCTCGTTAGGAATTTGGTGATGTGTATGAGGAAACATTGGTAACTGATGGGTGTGGGGCTGAAGGAAGTTGGAGAAATCTGGAATGATTTCTATATTCTTATTTGTTACATGGGAAATGGCAGTGCAATTAATGAGATGGTTCAAAGGAAGATAATGAGTTCAACTCTGAACATGAATTTTCAGTGGGGGTATTTCTCTCCAAGGTGAATGTAGTTTCCCTCCCAACAAAAGTGGGGAAGGTTAAAGGAAAGATCCAGGGACTTTGCTGAAGGCTAGAAAATGCATCTACAACTTCAATCATCCTTGAAATATTCTGAAAACACATTAAGTATTCTAAGACAATTGCTTCTCTTCAATATACAATTATTTTTCTGAATATTCTTTAATGGAGCATTTGGTTATCTGAAAAAGTATCATATTTGGTGTTTTAATTAACACCAACACATTATTGCTTAGCTAGAAATTTAAACAATTTTTAAATAATTAGATTCAGAATATTGAAGCCTTTCTGACAATTAAAGTCATAATTCATTTCTACTCACTTAGGCACCTGGAGAGAGAGCTGCAAAAAGGTAATTATATCCATTGTAAATTTACATGCTATGCATAGCCTGGTAAGCATTCTGCAAGAAAGTGTTACAGGAAGACACAGGTGCTTAAATTAATAAACATTAGGAAATCAGCAAGAGAATTAAACTACACTAGTTATTGTTTCCAAACTAATTATTTAATAATTGAACATCTCTATACACCTGGTCCCAAATCAAGGGATTCCATGACCTCACAGGGCTTAGGGTTCACATTTGATCATTTAATATCAAATTTGCATAGGGCAGGGCCATGAACTGGGTAGTTGTTGGAGGGCAATTTGAATTTCCCTGAAGTTCTGCAGAAAGTTCACAAATCAAAACATTCATACTTGTAAACCAGGGGTGTAATTAATTGTTAAGAAGCCTTGTTAATACAACAAACCTGAGAACAAATAAGATCTGTTACAGATCCCAAGTTCCCTGGAAAAACTTTTTTTTTTTCAATTAAGAAAGAGAGGGAAAGAGAGACAATGATATCACAGTTGTGGATTCACTATCATAAAGTCCTGAACAAAGCAGAGCCTATCCAGGTCTCCCACACTGGGTGACAAAAATCCAATTGCTTGAGCATCACCACTGCTTCTCAGCATCTGCATTAACAGGGAACTGGAGTCAGGAACTGAAGCCAGACATTGAACCAAGGCATTCCAAAGTGCAATACAGGAATCCTAACCCTAAACACCTGCTCACTCTGGTAGACCTTGTGAAGGAGGCATTAACTGAGTGATTACCACTGGGCTTGACATGGCAGTCATAACAGTCTTACGTTTGAGACAACACTGTTTCTTTGTTTTAGGTTCTATCTGAAGGCTGTACTCCCCAAAACCATCAGAAGCATGTAATTTCTATCCTTAGTATCAGCAGCCTGAAAATTGCAATCACGTTGAGGAATTCTAGGACTCACAAAGTTAATACCATTTATCAGCAGCCAAAGATGTACCAAGAAATCTATATATACTCCTGCTTAAGATAATCAAAAACATAAAAGAAATGTGTAATGTTTCTATTTTGTTTAGCATATAGGATCTTAAGCATTCAGTATATATTTGTTGAAAAATTAAATAGATGAATAACTGGTTGAGAGAATTCATAGATGATTAAAAATTAGTATATTTCCTTGACTCCCCAATAATAGTGACAGTAGAAAAAAGCAATCACTCAGTTCTTCACTCATTCACAACTCTGCAACTATTTTCCACTCATGTTCTAACTTATTTCCATCTCCAATAAGCTTCCATTTGCTGGAGTATACGTAGAAAAACCACACTTTCTCTAGATCATGAAGTTCAATTTCAGGAATGGGTTGAACTCTTAAATGTTTTTTCAGTATTTGTTGAAGGGTAACAAATATGTTACCTACCTCAGATACATCAGATACAAGCTGAATTAAAAAATACAAGGAAATCATAAATAGTTTTAAACCTGTTCATAAATGATTAAAATTATTCTATTAATTTTTGATACAGGGTAGAGAAGAGAAACTATCATTCATAAAACTCTAACATTTGCTAACATTCTTTGGATGTGGTCTTGATAACTTCCTATTACACAGAAAAATTAGATATAGCTCATTTTTATTTAACAGATAAGGCAAGTAAGACACAGACTCATATCTTGCCTCAAACTCCAGTTCATAAACCACAGTGCTGGTTTTAGAGCCCTTGTCAGTGTGACTCCAAACGCCATGCCCTTTCTATAGGATGGGGCCAGCACTATGGTGTAGCAGGTAAAGCCACCACCTGAAGTGCCGGCATCCCATATGGGCTCCTGCTGGAGTCCTGGCTGTTCCACTTCTAATCCAGCTCTCTGCTGTGGCTTGGGAAAGCAGTAGAAGATGGCCCAAATTCTTGGGTCCCTGAACCTGCATGGAAGTCTTGGAAGAAGCTCCTGGCTTGTGGCCATTTCGGGAGTGACCCAGTGGATGGAAGACCTCTCTCTCTGCCTCTGCCTCTCTGTAACTCTGCATTTCAAATAAATAAATAAATCTTTAAAAAAAAGTATAAGATGTTAGAACTTAACCATAGTCAAAGAGATCAAATTTATTGTTTCTGATTAAGCACTAATCAAATATTAAATGCCTAAGTTGTCCTACAGATGGAGTGCTATTTAATTGTTCTTTATTAATCTAATGTATCACTTTATTTAGCTCTGCACAGGTGTATCTAATTCTGGATATAAATACTTTCAATTTTATATAGTGAAAATATGCTCTCCTATTGAGTGATGTTCATTTTTTAGTAGTGTCTTTTGCAGAGTAGAAGATCTTAAAATGTTTTACTCTTAATTTGGGGGTTTGCTATGAGTGTGCTACAAGGACAAAAAACTCATTTATCTGTATATTATGTGCTTTTCTTGGTATGCATACTGTGTTTCAGTAAAATTTTTAAATAATAATAATAAATTCACATAACATAAAATTCATGTGGTGCTACCACCATCACTGTTATCTACTTTCAAAATATTTTTATCATCACCAAATCAGTCCCATAGCCATTAATTAGTCCATCCCTCTCTTTACTCAGACCTGAGTAACCATTAAACTTCCCTGCCTCCACAAGTTTTCCTATTCTAGACATTTCATATAAATTTTGATATATTCTACTGCATTATATTTTTTCATTGATATATTACTATTTTCCTTATTTATAAAATATTTGCTCATTTTATTCTAGAATTTTCACATTTTACAGCCGGGTCCATGATTCATATTCAATTATTTCTCATATAGTATCAGCGAAAGAAAGGTTACTATTCATTAATATGTGTGTTCATGTCTACTCATTTCAGCTTCATATAGAGAGGATAATCTTTCCCCAGTTGAAATACTGTCATATTTTTTAAATAACATTGAGCCAAAATATCTTTGGGCCTATTTCTATTCTTTGTTATGCTTTATTGTTCTATCTAATGTCAAAAGCATACTGTCTTGATTATTGTTCTTTATAAAAGTTCTCCAAGATACAGTAATTATTCCAACACTGTTACTTTTGTTAAAATTGTAAACTTAATTTTAGCTCCTTTATATTTTTCTAAAATAGTAAGAATCACCTTTTCAATTTATATTTTAAAAAAAGTATGGTGTGTTTGGATTTTTTCTGCACTTAGTGCATGGATTAGTTAGAGAGGAATGACAACAATATATCATCTTGAATCCATCTTCATTCTATATATTTCCTTTTACATTAGTCTTTAAAAATTATCTCAGGGGCCAGCATGTTTTGTAGTGAGAAAAGCTGCTACCTGCAACATCAGCCTTAGTAAGGGGCTAACTTGTTCCTCTTGGACATGAGTAAATTCATAAACTTAACCCATGTCTGAGAGGAGAAAGTGAACAGGATGACTCAACTACACGAAAATTTGTTCCTTGAGGTCTATTGGAATGTTGAATCCATCAGTGTAAGGCTTTAAGCTGGTAGGTATAGAGTCCAATTTGTCTTCTTTTTTTTTTTTCGGTTTATTTTTTTAACTTTTATTTAATAAATATAAATTTCCAAACTACAGCTTCACATAACTTTTGTTTATTTGAAGCTTTTGGATTACAGTGGCTTTTCCCCCCTATAACTTCCCTCCCACCCACAACCATCCCATCTCCCACTCCCTCTCCCATCCCATTCACATCAAGATTCATTTTCGGCCAGCGCCACAGCTCAATAAGCTAATCCTCTGCCTTGCGGCGCCAGTACACCGGGTTCTAGTCCCGGGCGGGGTGCCGGATTCTGTCCCGGTTGCTCCTCTTCCAGGCCAGCTCTCTGCTGCGGCCCAGGAGTGCAGTGGAGGTTGGCCCAAGTGCTTGGGCCCTGTACCCCATGGGAGACCAGGAGAAGCACCTGGCTCCTGCCTTTGGATCAGTGCGTCGCGCCAGCCACAGCGCACTGGCCGTGGCGGCCATTGGAGGGTGAACCAATGGCAAAAGGAAGATCTTTCTCTCTGTCTCTCTCTCTCTCTCCCTGTCCACTTTGCCTGTAAAAAAAAAAAAAAAAAAAAAAAAAGATTAATTTTCAATTATCTTTATATGCACCCATGAAGGAGACCTGGAAGAAGCTTCTGGCTCTTGCCTTCGGATCAGTGCAGCTCCAGCCATTGCAGCCAATTCAGGAGTGAACCAGTGGATGGAAGACCTCTCTCTTTCTCTCTTTCACTTTCTCTCTCTCTCTCTCTCTCTCTCTCTCTCTCTCTCCTTTTCCTCTGTGTGTAACTCTGACTTTCAAATAAATAAAATAAAACCTTAAAAAGAGAGAAAGAGAATCTCTTGCTCTCTGTATAAAAAAAAAAAAAAAGAGAGAGAGAGAGAGAGAGAGAGAGATGCCTGGGTCATAAGGGCTCTGTCCTTGGGGATGGATTAATCCACTCATAGATTAATGGATTAATGGGTAATCATAAGAATGTCTTTGTTATAAAGGTGAACTCTTTCTGCTGAATTTATTCTGTCTCACCATCTTATGCTCTCTGCCATGTTACATTGCAGGAAGAAAGCTCTCAACAGATGCCAGGGCCAGGCTCTTGGACTTTTCAGCCTTCAGAACTGTTAGCTAAATAATCCACTAATTTTTATAAATTACCAGTCTCGGGTATTTTGTTGGATCAGGAGTAAATGGACTATGATACCCACTCTACTCAGCTGCTCAATTTCCATTTAGGTTATTCTCACTCACTGAGTTAACTAGTGGTATGATCTGTACACTTACTGTTTCCTCACTCTCACTTTTCCTGCTGGTATTTCAGTGTCTGGCTCCTGCTTGTCTTTCTGTCCTGAGTGTATGATTTTCTTATTCAAAGCATCTTTACCTCTCCACTCTATTTAAGGGGTATCTCCCACCCATTAGTCCCTATTGCTTCATCCTGAAGCTATCACAGTATTTAATACAAATAAAATTATAGTTGTTTACTTCCTTGCCTAGATTTCTTACTAAACTATTCTGCAGGTTCCTTAAGTGTAGAGAATCTGAACTTTTTTTCCCACTTGGTACTGTGTATAGCATGTAATAAGCATCACAATCAAATTTTTTGAATTAATGCATAAACAAATAAATCATAAAATATTTGATGAGGATTTCCAAACACAAAATTGTCAACAAATTGAAATGGAAGGTTTAATTTTTTTGTAAAAACAGTGGATATTGATAAGTCTGTTTCAAGTCCCTGTACCTTCCCAGGCTATCCTTCTATTATCTTGAAAATATAAATGGCTCTCTGGGAATGGTACAGAAAAGAAGCTCATGCACAAACTCTTTTTGATCAAAATATCATCAGAGCTGCTGTGTTGATTATGTTTTATTATGTATGTAATGTATATTGTTAGTCAATGTTAGTTTTTTTAATTCTTTTGGTTACTATATCACATGAATTGGGGAAAGTGACTAGTGACCTTAATACAAAGTAGTTTTACAATAATAAAATATGAACTTATTTAATCTTGCTGTCACTGTTATTCATATTATTAATGTTATACAGTGAGGAGGACATAAAAGAAAATGGTTTGAATTAAAACCATATCATGTACCAATGGATGACCCTATGAAAATTACATAAATTCTTAAAGCCCCAAAATTCTCATTATTAAAATAGAGCTAACACCTTTATGTCAAGGTGTTTGCAAAGACTGAATTACATAATTTAGATTCTAGTGAATGTGGATCATGTAACCAATGTTCAATAAGGTTTTTTTCTATAAAGTATTTGTCTCTGTCTTACTATATTCTTTATCTCTGCTTTCTTGCTACAGCAATGGAATAATCTGGTAGTCTCAGAGTTTGCAATTGACTGTTTGGTTTCTTTGAGGATGGCAATTCCAGTACATATGGACATTCTGGAGTGGCAAGAACAACCCACTCATTAATACAATATTTATCAAGATTCTTCTCATTACCAGGTACCCTCCCATGTACCAAAAATGCAACAGTGGGGAAAAAACACTTAAATACTATTCCTTCATCAAGTTTGAAATCTAGTGAGATAGGCTGAGAGGATAAAATAATACAAATGGTTGACAGCAAATATCATACATTGCTCGATTCAAAAATAAGTTGGGATTAGACAGTAGAGAGTGACAATGGAGGCACAAGGTAGCTATTCTCTTGAGTAGGTACAGAAACTCAAGGGCAGTAAGGATGTGAACCATGGAGATTTCCAAGAGAAGGGCTCTCCAGACAATGATGCTAAAGCTGAAAAATACTGCTGGTCTGTTCCAGAGGTGTCAGCAAGTGTGGTGTCAACAGAGGAGGATCAAGAGAAAGGAAGGCAGGAGGATGTGAAACTGGAGAGGAGGACTTGTGCCTGTTTGTATCATTGAGGACCCAGATACACTACAATTGTTTCAAAATCTTTGGAAACTTTCTAGCCAAGGAAGGCCATGATCTCATTTGGGTACATAAGAAATTCATGTGTGACCTGCTTTGTTCTTCCTTCTGTGGTCACTCATCATTAAAAGAGGAAAACCAAGGCTCTCAAGTTAAGACTAAAAATCATTCATAATTTCACACTGTCATTACTTTTTTTCATATTGTGCACCTAAATATACTTTTAAAGCCCTTATTCAATGACGTATAGGTTACTTCTCTCATGGAGAACGTTCTTCTGCACATTTTATAAACAGATAGATTAAACTAGTAAGATGTTAGCTATACTTTTAGGCCCTACTTGGTCTGCTTTTTAAACTTGGAATTCTTCTTTAGGTAAGCTTTAATTTTTCTCTCATGGGTCTGATAGCCCTAGGTTAAAATGTGGTCTATCACATACTACCTGTGTTATAATTTGGACCTGTGTATTTTTACCCGTGGAATATATTAGACAAAGTCATTTTAACTTCATCTCAGTAATGGGACCACTATCTACATTTCTGTTAAGGAACTAACACATTGTAAGTGCTTCAGGACTTGCTGTTGCCATCTGAAACCTATGTTTCACTGAGTCTGGGTGATAGGCTGTTGATTATGAATCTCTATAAAGATCTGTTTGAATTTGGTAATCATAAATGCTGGCCATGGAAAATGATCAAGAATATTGTAATCACTCTTGATTATCTTCTACTTCCAGGAGCAATGTGTGCTCAAGATAGCCAGTACCTGACAAACTATTTTGATCAAAGTCATAGCCAGGAAGATTAGTATCTGCTTGAGAAGTAAATAGTGAACACAACAGGATCAGATGAAGTTAGAGCTTTCTATGGTGGAGGTAAACTTTGTGTACCTAGACATAGCTCAGTTCTGATAGATGGTGATGTGAGGAATGTTTTACTGTTTAAAATATTTTTTGTTTGCAGTTATAGGGTTTAGTTGAGGACATATAGCCTTCTTGTCTCCAGCCCACATGGAAACGTTGCTATCTCTGTATTCTTGGAAAGAACACAGAATATCCAGGAAGTGAGTACAGTTCTAATGCCATTTGTTTGTCCTTTATTAAGTACTTCTTCTCAAACTGCCCTTGTCTCTACTCCTACAAAACAAAAGGCTTGTCATCCATATTTGTATCTGAGGTTTCTATAGTACTATAGAATACCAGTTCTATTACTCCATGCACCTATGAGAATTATTTTAAGTTAATACTTAAGTTAATATTTAAGTTAATACACAAAAATATGCTGGGAGGTTCAACCCTGTAGTGACATTTAGCATACTAGAAGTTCCTTCTTTAGGCCATGAGATCTAGCAAGAAGAAGATGACAGCTCTGAACAGCAGTTAAAGTGAGGATTTATCAATCTTCCTATTAACTGCACATTTATGAAATGTTTGAAAGTTGCAAAAGGGCTATGTTCACAGAGTGGCCTTTAACTTGAAATAGATCTGTGGCCAAACTGTGTCTTTGAGATTTGATGTTTTAATAAGGTTTCATCCCATTTGAACAAAGTCAAAGGAGGCCATATCTGCTAGACATTTAATAGTTTTTGTCCTGGGGAGAAATGGTTGGGCTATGTTAGAGTTCACACTCTTTAGGTCATTCTTCTGTCCCTTGTAATAGCCAAAGACATTCATGAGCAGATCAACTGTTTCATGTCCTCCAATTGCCCACCTGTACGTAAAGATAAAAAGGAAATAGATATATCCAAACTTACGACACCACATTACCAATTCATTTACTTTCCTGACATTTCAAAGTGATCTTCTACCTTTGTGACCTTTAGAACAATAGATTATTTATGTAGGTATTTCAGAAGATGTACAGAGCATTAAAATTACTGAAGCATTTTGTGGGCTGGTGGGGACATGGGGAAGACTCAGGTGTAATAGAAATTTTGCTCCTCTTTTAGTTACTTTTGAAATGGCTTAAATCATCTCCAGAATAAAGGTTACACTAATAAATGTCTCATTTTCTTTTAAATGCTCTGAAATGTGAACACTTCCATGGAACATATAAAATCATATACAGTAAATGGGCTGTGGTGAGATACTGTGAATTGCTGTAATTCCTTTTTGGAGTTGCTCTTTTATTCTCCTTCCCATTGACCAAACTCTGAAGTGGAGTAGGATAGGAATGAGGAATACATAGTGATGCAGATATTTGTCTCTTTGAGTTTAAAAATATTACAAAACTGCAATGACTCAGAATGTGTTCTTGTTAGCATAGCATAGAAGGGACACTATAAAGTGGCTGTGCTATTCTCTCCAAAATACCCTTCCATAGTTTCTTCCTCACCTGTTACAAATGAGCAATATCAAACTTTCTATAATTCCCCAAATATGTCATGCCTTTGCTCATGTATTATATAAAGCATCAATTCCACTTTCCATCTTATAATCTCCTATTTATCTCAACTACCCTGAGAAGCACAACAGCGACATCTTAATTAAAACATCTACTACATGAGTAGTCTTCAAAAATCTCATGGTGAGTTTATATTATAAAATAACTATGCATGGATTTCAAAAAATTTTACCACCAAAGTAAACTCAGCTTTTGATTCCATTCTTCCATGAGCCTTCTGAAACACCCTCCTATTAACAATGCATTAGAAATACATTTGCACACTGTTCATTTTATTGTTGAAAGTATGCCCATAGAATGGCAGATGTCCTAAACAACACTCTGGTCTCATAATCAGCCCTTAAGGCATGCGGATCCAGCTGAAAAGCCCATGAGAGTATTTCAGGCATGGAAAGCCAAGACACTCTGGGGAAGAAAAAAAACCTAAATGAAAGATCTCTGCGAGTGAGATCCCAGTGGAAAGAATGGGTCATCAAAGAAGGAGGTACCTTTCTCTGAAGGGAGGAGAGAACTTCCACTTTGACCATGGCCTTGTCTAAATATGATCAGAGTCAGTGAACTCAGGGGGCTTCCATAGCCTTGGCAATTCATGACAAGAGCCTAGAGTGATTACTGATGCCATAAACAAGAGTGTCAATTTGTTAAGTCAACAACAGGAGTCACTGTGCACTTATTCCTCATGTAGGATCTTTGTCCTTAGTGTGCTGTACATTGAGATTTAATGCTATAACTAGTACTCAAACAGTATTTTTCACTTTATGTTTCTGTGTGGGAGCAAACTGTTGAAATCTTTACTTAATGTATGCTAAACTGATCTTCTGTATATAAAGAGAATCGAAAATGAATCATGACGTGAACAGAAGGGGAGAGGGAGTGGGAAAGGGGAGGGTTGCGGGTGGGAGGGACGTTATGGGGGGGAAGCCATTGTAATCCATAAGCTGTACTTTGGAAATTTATATTCATTAAATAAAAGTTTGAAAGCAAAAAAAAAAAAAAAGTATGGATTCTGAAGTCAGACTGCTTCATTACATATCTGCTTTGAAGCCCTGAATATATTTCTTAACCTTTGTATGCCTTTAATCCAAGGTTATCTAAAAGTTATCAGTTCTATATGGCTTGTGTAAAGATTATAAGGAGAGATACCAAAAGATGTTAAGACAGTGATTGATATAAATAATTCAATAATTGTTAGATAATTTTCATTTTATCACTGTTATTACATACATCACATAACAAAGAAATTATGTGAAAGCTGTTACACTGGAAACATTTCATGCCTTACTTAGTACCTTTCCTGGAATAATAAGTACCCTTCTGTACTTCTCTAATTCTGACCGACCCTTTGGTTTTGCCATTTGCCTCAGTGCTCTCTGCCTTCCAGCCTTCACCAATGTCTCAAGAAATATTGACTTAAATTTCTTGCTACCCCTATGTAAAATTGAATGCAATAAAGGAGGAACTCTGCTGTATCTTTTCCTCCAAACATTAAAAAATGGGGTTTTGATTCTTTAGAATATTTTTATTATTTCACAGATTTTCTTGAAACAAAGAATTCACCATTCCATGAAATTTGTCTCCTCCCCAGTAAAAGTGATTTTTAATAAACTTAGTGTGTAGTATTTCACATGGGCGCATTTGGTCAACACATTTTTTTGGATCAGGTACTGTGCTAAAACAGTGACTCCTCACAGGTGCATAAAGTAGCCTAGAGTGGCTTGCAGTCTCCTTTGGTATTTAGTGGAGGTACTGTTTTAGAAACAAAGACAATAAATCAGCAGAAAAGCAAGCTGAGCTATAAGCTAGAGAGAAAAATAGAGCTCTGTGGATATTATTTGAACACCTGGATCCAGCTACATTACTTCCCATCTTTATGATCTATTAAGTAATAATTTTTATTACTAGTATAAGTGGTTATAGTAGTGGCAGTTTTCTTACGCTAGATACTGTGCAGTTTTGTCAGCTTACATAGAAAGACAAGTTTACTCATTTGTAAAAGGGGACTATGACTATACTGAATTGCTGATGTAAAGTTTTGGTTCCCTCATTCTCCATATATGTACTGGTACACATCATGCTCCTGATGCTATTTAGGTGTTGGGATACAGTCAGGAACAACACGGGTAAGGTTGGTACCCTCATGGGTCTCACATTTTAGATGCAGAGGACAATCCATGAATCTGGCACTTTTCCTTTTACCCTTCTTTATGTTATCTGGGTGTCCCAAAGCCTCTGTTATGAATCAAAAGGATATATAATCTGACATTTAGGAAAATGGGCACATTTAGCCAAGAAAGTAAGAAATAATTTAGAATGCAATAGCTATCTTCAATTATTTGAGAAAATGACACATAAGAAACTATAATGTCTTATGGAATTAACAAAATTCTAAAACACAAAAAGTAAACAATTAGGAAAAATTAGACTCTCATTGTGGCTTAACATAAGAAATTCTTTCTTATAATTATAAACATGTTTCTCATAAGTTCAGAAACGCAGTTTGTTTTATTTTCCATAAACTTTATGGTATTTCTTGGCCAACATAACTAACGAAGAATTGCCTGAGTGGGTAAATAAATGATATAATGAGATGAGCTGCCTCATGTAGCTATGTCTTTCTGTTCACTTGAGCTTTTCAAAAAGAGTTTGGGCAATCTCCTTCTTAAAATCTCTAGTAACTGGAACAGAGAATCTGATAAGGGCTAAATGACCATTAGGGACCTGTTTACCACTTAATGCTCAGATCTTTTGTCTATGATGCTAACTTTATCATGAATTTTTCTTTTTTTTTCTTTTAATATGCCAACATGGAGCTCCTCTCCATTTACATCCACATTAGTGTGTTCTGCTCTATTAGTCTCTTAATCTTTTTGCTAATTCCCATATGCTACTGCATCATTTAATTAAGGTCTACACTGCTGTGTGACTAAGGCTCAAACAATGATCTTTCCTGCTGTGAGCACACCCAGGCTCTTGGGAAAGTGAGGGACTCATCTGGCTAGGGTTTAGAAAACCTGATCCAGTTCACATTCCTGAAAAATGTGTTGTGAAAGAGATTCATGCCTGTATAAAACAGAATAAAATTCCTGAAACTATTAAAGCTTATTCCATAGGTTTTCAGGGATGGTAGAAGAAAAATATTATCATAAAATATTGATGCTATGTTTCATAAAATACTGCATAGAATAATAGGAAGAGACCACAAATCTAATAATGTTTTCATCAACTACCAATTGCATCAGTGCGGAAATGGCAATAGTCTGAGAATTTAAAATGATGACAGAACAAGCTGTAAATTGGCTTTTTCTTTTTCTTTTACAAATTACTCTACTTGGTATCTTCAAAAATTAAATCTAAGAACAGAGATTGGTGCAGTATTTAAGACACTATTTAGGACTCTCATTTCTCCTACCAGAGAACCTGAATTTGAGTCTCAGCTACCATTGTAATTTGCTTTTTAACATACATGCTGGGAGGCAACAGATGATGTCCAAAGTATTTAGGTCTCTATCATCCATGTGGAAGAACCAAACTGAGTTCCAGGATCCTGGATTCAGCTTGGTCCAGCTCTGATTGTTGGGAAGTGAACCAGTAGATGGAAAATCTCCTTCCATCTGTCTCTGTTTCTGTCTCCTCCTCTTCCATCTGTCTCCTGCTTTTCAAATGAAAAAAATTCTTAAAAATTTTATATTGAACCTAGTCATCCTATAATCCATTAGAGTATGCTAAAGTTGTAGTTGCATTATAATATACAGAATATTGGCTTAATAGATTAGAAAATATATATAATTTTTAAAATTGTAAAATGCTTTGTAAGAATTACCTAATATACTTTTTTTTTTTACTTTTTTGCCAGGCAGAGTTAGACAGTGAGAGAGAGAGAGAGAGACAGAGAGAAAGGTCTTCCTTCTGTGGGTTCACTCCCCTAATGGCTGCCATGGCTGGCACACTGTGCCGATCCGAAGCCAGGAGCTGGGTGCTTCCTCCCGGTCTCCCATGCAGGTGCAGGGACGCAAGCATTTGGGCCATGCTCCACTGCACTCCCAGGACACAGCAGAGAGCTGGACTGGAAGAGGAGCAACCGGGACAGAATTTGGCACCCCAACCGGGACTAGAACCCGGGGTTCTGGTGCTGCAGGTCGAGGATTAGCCAAGTGAGGCACGGTGCCAGCCAGAATTACCTAATATACTTTATTACCTCTCCCTCTCTCTCTCTTCCTTTCTCTCTCCCTCTCTTCCTCTCTCTTTCTCTCTCTCCCCTCTCTCTTCTTTCTCACACTCTTTCTCACGCACACACATAATACATACAAAGTCTGGTGAAATACCTCAGGATTTTGCTACACATATGCAAGAATTTTCTTTGTAAGAGCTCCAACAAATCAGCCAGAAATAAGGTCTATTGAGTGTCTGTGGCATTTCCACCGCTATGGTCAACACTGAGGAAAATGGATCCAAAATACAAAACAGTCTCAAAGAGGCATCTCCAGCTATATGAATAAGGGAGATAGTCTTTCTCTATTTTGCATAAACTACACCTGGGATACTGCAAGCCAGTTGGGTTTCTCCCAAATTAAGAACGTGATCATGGCCGGCGCCGTGGCTCAACAGGCTAATCCTCCGCCTTACGGTGCCAGCACACCGGGTTCTAGTCCCGGTCGGGGCACCAGATTCTGTCCCAGCTGCCCCTCTTCCAGGCCAGCTTTCTGCTGTGGCCAGGGAGTGCAGTGGAGGATGGCCCAAGTCCTTGGGCCCTGCACCCACATGGGAGACCAGGATAAGCACCTGGCTCCTGCCTTTGGATCAGCGTGGTGCGCCGGCCGCGGCAGCCATTGGAGGGTGAACCAATGGCAAAAAGGAAGACCTTTCTCTCTGTCTCTCTCTCTCACTATCCACTCTGCCTGTCAAAAAAGAAAAAAAAAAAAAAAAGAAGAACGTGATCATGTTCTAAGCCACTCTTCAAATTTTTTAAAGACCTTAAAACCATGGATAATGAAAATACTTGGAAGAACTGGCACTTAACCTGACAAAGTCAAAACAAATCCTCAAAAGGACCTGATGGACAACTAGTTTCAGCACCAACATGAAAAGAACTTGGAAAGTATCACTACCAACCTTAGAAGAAAAGGCTATAAAATTGAAGAATAACCTTATTGGGGCTGTTTGTGAACAGAGTTTGCAGGGCATATTATGAATATGAAGTTTAGGAAGACAGGCAAATCCAGATAATCAAGATGAAATCCCCTTACCTTCAGCAGAAATGGATGGGAACATTAAATGAACATCAATGAAGTGTTAGAGGCTGTGGGTGGATTGCTTTTAGGAAAGTCCCATACTTTTATGAACTTTCTTTCCATGAACCCTGCTAAGTTCTCACAGTAAATATTCAAAATAGATCCAGGGGCCAGCACTGTGTCATAGTGGGCTAAGCCCCGCCTGCAGCACCAACATTCCATATGGGCACCGGTTCATGTTCTGGCTGCTCTTCTTCAGATCTTGCTGTCTGCTATGGCCTGAGAAAACAGTAGAAGATGGCCCAAGTGCTTGGGCCCTTGCATCCACGTGGGAGACCCAGAAGAATCTCCTGGATCCTGGCTTCAGATCATCCCAACTGGGGAGAAACCAGTGGATTGAAGGCCTCTCTCTCTCTCTTTCTCCCTCTCTCTGTCTATAACTCTGCCTTCTGACTAATAATTAAAAAAATAAAAATATAAAAAAAGATCCAAACATATCTCTGGTGGTGAGATGGAGGGGTTAGCATTGTATATATTTCTAGATCCTTCTCTACAAAACTCTACAAGGGTAAAAAATTTATCAAAGTCTTTCCCTAAGCATTGGAAAAAGTGCATTGCTCTCCATTCAGTTATAGACTCTCTGCGTAGTACCTCAGTGGGGTTGAGAAAGCTACACAAGAGGAAGCTTTTGTTTATTCACAGGAAAGAAGCAGAAACTCGCTAAAAGCCTATTTATTTTAAATATTATATAACATTTCCCTCCTCTACATCTCATCACTACATTTTAAACAACAGATTACAGCTGAAGGAACTACAAAAAACAGAATTTCTTTGATGAGTATTTATGTAAGTCCAAAGTTTTAAGAAGAAAAACAAGTACACTAGAGGGAGTTAAGGCTCTGACCCCAGCAGCCACAGAAAATATCAAAAAGGGCCCAACTCCCAGATAGATTAACATAAGCCTAACACTTGAGGTCTATGTCCTTCAGTTCCTATTTGCCAATGCAATAAAAAAAAATGGCAAGACACGTAGAAAGTTCAAAAAATGAAGAGAATAAGCAAACATGAGAACAAGATTCAGATATGACAGATACTAGAATTATTAAACAAGGACTGAAAGTAACTATGATTAATACAGTAAAGGATCTAATGGAAAAAATTAGATGAGTTACCAGAACTAATGAGTAACAGAAAAGAGACATGGAAATTTTAATAAAAAATCAAAAAGAAATGCTAGAAATAAAACTCACACAAATGAAGGGTGTCTGGAGGGACTCATCCATTAATCAAACCAGACAAGCAAAGAATTTGTCAATTTAAGGATTGATTAGTAGAAATAACCAAAAATAAATACAAAAGATAAAAAAGAAATGAAAAAGAAAAAGAAAATAGTATCCAAGAGCATTAGGGCCATTTCTAAAAAGTGTTATATAAGAAGTACAAGAAATATTAGAGGTAACTAGGGACATGAATCTTCAAAATTAATGAAACTGGAAAAAATGAATGACTCTAAATCACAAACCCAAGAAGCTCAGAAAACATTTAGAAGAGTAACTTCCTCAATCCAAGTAAAGGAAATTTATGTTCAGGTATAGCATATTAAAATGCACAAAACCAACACAAAAAGATGATATTTAAATAAGTGTAAATGGTAAGGCAGAAACAATTATATGTAAGAAAAACAAAGATACCAGTTATAGCGCACTTGGGGTGAGAATTTGCTGCATTAATTAAGGTACCACTTTGGATGACAGCATCCTATATGGGACTGCGTGGGGCGGATTTCAGTCCTGGGTCTAATCTATTCAAGCTTCCTCCGAATATACCTTGGAAATTAGGAGGTGATGGCTCAAGTAGTTTGGTCACCCAAGTGGGAGACTCAGATCGAGTTCTGGATCCTGGCTTTAGCCTGACCCAGTCCAAAATGTTTCAATTTCAAGCATTTAGGAAGTGAACCAGCACATGGGAGACTCTCCCCTCCCATCTTTCCATTCTAAATAAAATTAAAATAAATATCTTTAAAGATTTCTAGCAATATTTTGTCAGAAATCATGCAAACTCAAAAACAGTTGTGTGAAATATTTAAGTATTGAAAGAAACAAACACTAACATAGAATTTTATGTCCAGGCAAATGATGCTTCAAAAGTAAAGATAAACAGAAGACTTTCTCAAAGAAATTAAAACTATCCTTATAAAAATGTTAAAATATTTTCTGCAAATCAGCCCTTAAGGAATTCGGAGCCGGCTAAAAAGCCCATGAGAGTATCTCAGGCATGGAAAGCCAAAACACTCTGGGAAAAAAAATGACCTAAATGAAAGATCTCTGTTAGTGAGATCCCAGCAGAAAGAATGGGCCATCAAAGAAGGAGGTACCTTTCTCTGAAGGGAGGAGAGAACCTCCACTTTGACTATGGCATTGTCAATATAAGATCAGAGTTGGTGAACTCAAAAGGTTTCCATAGCCTTGGCAATTCATGACAAGAGCCTCGGGTGATTACTGATGCCATAAACAAGAGTGTCGATTGTTAAATCAACAACAGGAGTCACTGTGCACTTACTCTCCATGTAGGATCTCTGTCCTTAATGTGTTGTATTATGTGAGTTAACCGTATAACTAGTACTTAAACAGTACTTTACACTTCATGTTTTGTGTGGATGCAAACTGTTGAAATCTTTACTTACTATATACTAAATTGATCTTCTGCATATAAAGATAATTGAAAATGAATCTTGATGTGAGTGGAATGGGAGAGGGAGCGGGAGATGGGAGGGTTGCGGGTGGGAGGGAGGTTATGGGGGGAAAAGGCCACTGTAATCCAAGGGCTGTACTTTGGAAATTTATAATTATTAAATAAAAGTTAAAATAAATATTTTCTGCAGGTAGATGAAAATGATATAGACCAAAAATTGTTAAAAATATATATTATAAACTTTAAAGCAACAATTAATCATTTTTTAAAGAATCATGGCTGTACAATTGAGGAAATAAGATGGAATCGTATAAAGTATTCAGATAAAACAGAGAAGGCAGGAGAGAATGCAATGGATATAAAGTCATTACTAATATATTTGATACTAGTGCAAACAGATCAATATCACTGTAAATGTGAAAGTTTTAGATATACCAATTAAAAGTCAGAGATTAAAAAATTACTTTTAAAAACACAGGATGCAGGCATTGTGCAACAGAAGGTTAAACTACCACTGGGGACACCCTTCTTCCTATAGCAGAGTGCCAGGTTCGAGTCCTGGCTGTTCCCCTTATAATCAAGTTTCCTTTGATGAATCCTGGGAGGCAGCAGTTGATGGCTCAAGTACTTGGGCCCATGCCACCCATGTGGAATACCTGGAAGAGGTTCCAGACTTCTGGCTTTGTCTCAACCCTGGTTGTTGAGTGTATTTGGGGAATGAACCAGCAGATGGAAGATTTCTATCTTTTCCTTTCAATTAGATGAAAAAGCATTCCCCTAAGATCTAGAACCAGACAAGGAAATTCTCACTATTGTCTTCAATATTGTCTTGGAAGTTCTAGCCAGAGCCATTAAGCAAGAAAAAGAAATCGAGGGGATACAAAATGGAAAGGAGGAAATTAAACTATCCCTATTGGCAGATGATACAATTCTATATAAGGGGATCCAAAAGACTCCACTGCGAGACTATTGGAACTCATGAAAGAGTTTTGTAAAGTGGCAGGGTATAAAATTAACACACACACACACACACAAAAAAAAAAAAACAATAGCTTTTTTATACACAGACAAGGCTATGACTAAGAAAGAACATTTAAAGATCAATCCCACTCACAATAGATACAAAAAGAATGAAATACTTTAGAATAAATTTAACCAAGGATGTCAAATATCTCTACAATGAAAATTACAAAACATCAAAGAAAGAAATAGAAGAAGACATTAAAAACTGGAAAAATTTTCCATATTTATAGATTGGAAGAATCTGTATCTTCAAAATGTCCATACTACTAAAAGCAATTTAGACTCAATGCAATCCCAATCAAAATATCAAAGACATTCTTCTCATTTCTAGACAAAATGATGCTGAAACTCAGATGGAAACACAAGACCTTGAATAGCTAAAGCAATCTTATACAACAAAAACAAAGCAGGAGGTATCACAATGCCAAATTTCAAGATATACTACACAGCAGTTATAATCAAAATAGCCTGGTAGTAGCACAAAAATAGACATGTAGACCTATGGAACAGAACAGAAACTCCGTAAATCAATCCAAGCATCTACAACCAACTTATTTTCGAAAAAGGAACTAAAAACCAATCCATCAATCCCCAGAAAAAGGACAGTCTGTTTAGCAATTGGTATTGGGGAAACTGGATCTCTGTGTGCAGAGGTACAAAACTAGAACTATACCTTGGACAAAAATTCACTCAAAATGGATCAAAGACTTAAATCTTCAACCCAATACCATCAAATTACTATAGAACATTGAGGAAACTCTGTAAGACATTGCATATGCAAAGACTTCTTAGAATAGACCCCAGAAGCACAAGCAATAAAAGCCAAAATATATAAATGGGATTCCATCAAGCAGAGAAGCTTCTGCACTGCAAAAGAAACACTCAGCAAAGTGAAGAGGCCAACTGATAGAATAGGAGAAAATATCTGCAAACTACACAACTGATAAAGGGTTAATATCCAGACTCTATAAAGAACTCAAGAAACTCAACAACAATAAAACAAACAACCCAGTTAAGAAATGGGCAAAGGACTTGAACAGGCATTTTTTAGAAGACATGACCAATAGACTCTTGAAAAAATGCTCAGGATGACTAGCCATCAGGGAAATGCAAATCTAAACCACAATGAGGTTCACCTCACCCAAGTCAGAATGACTCTCATACAGAAATCAACAAACAACAAGTGCTGGCAAGGATGTGGGGAAAAAGATACCCTAATCCACTGGTAGGAATGTAAACTGGTGAAGCCACTGTGGAAGACAGTATGGAGATACCTCAGAAATCTGAATATAGATCTACTATATGATCCAGCCATCCCACTCCTGGGAATTTACTCAAATGAAAAGAAGTCAGCATATGAAAGAGTTAACTGCACCAAAATGTTCAGTGCAGCTCAATTTATAATAGATGGAGTATTACTAAGCATAAAAAAAAAACTGTCTCTTGCAACAAAATAGATGCAACTGGAAATCATCATACTTAGTGAAATAAGCCAGTCCCCAGAAGACAGATATCACATGTTTTACCCTATCTGGGGTAACTAATATAGTACCTAAAATGTAATGTACTGGAGTGAATTGGACATTCTGAGATTTGATGACTGTTTATAACCCCTGTCTCTTCTGTTGAGGAGCAGCATATTTTCATCATACTATTTGTTGAACATTTTTACTTAGTGTGGGGTTAATCTTATAATCATTAAGCAAACTGAAAGTAGATCTTGTAAAAATTAAGAGTGGGAATGGGAGATGGAGGAGAAAGAAGTGTTGGAGTGTGGGCAGGAGAGAAGGTGGGGTAGGGAGTATAATTATGTTCCTAAATATATAGATATGAATTACAAGAAACTTGTATAACTTAAATAATATTTTTAAAATTTTTTAAAAAGTACAACTTTAGGTTCTCCACAAGAATACTTACTTTAAAAAGAAAGACTAATGAGTTCAACATAAAGGACTTGAGAAATATATACCACATTAACACTATTCAAAAGAAAGCTGAGTAGCTATATTAATTCTAGACACAGCAGGCTCAAAACAAGGAAAATTATCAGTAATGAAAAAGAGCCTTATAAAATGTGAAAGCAGTCAATTCTCCAAAAACAAAAAATAATCATAGATGTTTCTGCACCTTTGGTACTATATGGTTTTTTCTTTGTTAGCAAGGAAATTGAAACATTCTGTTTTTTTCAGTCCTCTGATTACTTTGAGATTGAATAAATTTCATTAATAATGGGAATATACATGTAAAATTAGCTTTAATTCTTTTCTCCTTTTTCTTTCAATTCATTTTTATTTTATTGTTTCAAACAGTGTTTAATTAATTCTATTTTTTGAGTATTTTTTGTGCATATCCTATATTTGATTTATTTTATAGTTTAAAATAATATATGTAATTATAAATTCATATATGAGTGATAATTCCCTGTATTTTATTTTCTTTCAAAATTATTTTATCTCTATATTAGTACATGGGAGCCTCCTCGAAAATATTGCATATTTCTTTTAGTTTGAAAAACACCAATGTCATTTCTTCAATGTTTTTATTTATCTACTGCTTCGAGGCTAAGGATTGGTTTGTTAGTCTTCAAAAATATTTTTCTATGTCCTGTATGTGTGTCAACAATGTTTGTGACTTTATACAGGTCTGCAATTGTCTTACACAAAATGTGCATATCATATTTCTAATAAGGACGGGAGCTGATTCTCTGGCTTGTACTGTTTCTATTTATGTTTATATTAATTGCCACTACTAAAGATTTATTTTAATATAGAATTCTCTTACTGTTGGTATGTTGAATGTTGAATATTCTTGTTACTTTTTCATTCATGTTATTTTAAATTGGTAAGTCATTTTATACATTTATGGGGTACAATATACAGTTTAATATTTATATAACAAGGAATGATTAAACAAGGGTAATTAATACAAAAAAACTGTGTGAAGTCCCAAACAGATCAAACTGAAAGGAAAAATGGACAAATCCAACTATTATGGTGGAAGTTTTAACATCCCCTGTCAGTAATGAACAGAAGAAGCAGTGAGAAAATCGATCAGGACATACTTTCCTGCACTCTCCATCAACTTGATATAATTGGTATTTATAAAATATTCCTTCCAATAGCAGCAGAACACATATTATTCTCAGTCTCATATGGAATGTTCACCACATTAAGGCCATATTCCAGCCATAAAAGACATCTTACCTAATATAAAAATCCTACACTCACTTTCTCAGTCTCCAATGGAACTGACCAAGGATTCAACAACAGTAGGATCACTTGGACATTCCCCAGCCATCTGGAAGTTAAGCAATACATTTTTAAATAACGCCTGGGTAAAAAAGTAGTCTTAGGGGAAATCTTTTAATTTTGAAATAAAGCTAATAATAATGCAGCATAATCAATACCTAGAGAAAAATTTGTAGCATGAAAAGTATAAATTAAAAAATAAAAAGTATATTAATCTCTAACCTAGACTTTCATATTAAGAAACTAATGAAATAAAAGCAAGGAAAGTCAAAGCAAGCAAAAGAACGAAATAATAAAACATTAGGTGTAATAAATCAAACTGATAATCAAGTGACTCAAAAGCTGGTTCTTTGAAAAGACTGATTAAAATTGATAATCTCAAGCAAGGATAACCAAGAAAAAAAGAGAGATGGCAAAAATGATCAGAAATGAAATATCAGAAAATAAGGTTATCATTACTGACCCCATGAACATAAATCAAAATAATGAATTACTACAAGCAATTCTATGCCCATAAATCTGTTAATTTAAATGAAATGGGCCAAATCCTGAATAACACAAGCTACAAAGATTCATACAAGGAGAAATACAAATAGATAATTTGATAAATAATTAATAATTTTACAAAAATAAATTACCAGAGCTGGCTGGTTTTAATGGTGAACATTATAAAACAAGTAAAGAAAATGTGATATTAATGCTATCTACTTCTAGATAACAGAAACAAGAGAATACTTTCTAACTCATTCAGCTAGTCAGTAATTGTTGATAAGGATGTGGAAAAAAGGGAGCCCTGATAGACTGCTGTTTGGGATATAAATTAATATGCCTATTATGAAAAAAATAGTATAAAATTTCCTCAAAAAAGTTAAAAATAGAACAAGTGAATGACCCAGTAACTCTGCTCCTGGGTATATTTCAAAAACAAACGAGGATGTGGCGCCGGCACACCGGGTTCTAGTCCCGGTCACGGCACCGGATTCTGTCCCGGTTGCCCCTCTTCCAGGCCAGCTCTCTGCTGTGGCCAGGGAGTGCAGTGGAGGATGGCCCAAGTGCTTGGGCCCTGCACCCCATGGGAGACCAGGAGAAGCACCTGGCTCCTGCCTTCGGATAGGCAAGGTGCACCATTGGAGGGTGACCCAACGGCAAAGGAAGACCTTTCTCTCTGTCTCTCTCACTGTCCACTCTGCCTGTAAAACAACAACAACAACAACAACAACAAAAAAAAAAAAAAAAACGAGGAGATAGTGTTCTGGTGCAATGGGTTAGGTTGCTTCATATGATGTCAGCATCCCATATGAATGTGGGTTGGTGTCCTGGTCACTATACTTCAGATCCAGCACCCTAATAATGGGCCTGGGAAAGTAGCAGAGGGTGGCCCAAGTGTTTGGGCACCAGCACACATATGAGAAACTAAGATGGAGTTCCAGGCTCCTGGTTTTGTCCTGGCTCATCTCCAGCAGTTGTGGCCTTTTGGAGAGTGAACCAGTTGATGGAAAATTCTTGCTCTCTTTCTCTCTCTCTCTCTCACTTACAAGTAAATAAATAAATAAACATTTAAAAATAAAAAGAAATGAAATCAGTATATTGAAGATATATCTTCACTCCCATGTCCATTGCAATGTTATTCATAATGGCCAAGATATGGACTCAACCTTCGTGTCCATTGACTGAAAAGCAATGTGTTATAAAAACACAACAGAATACTATATATCCCTAAAATTTTGACAACAGTGATGGATCTGGAGGATATCATGTTAAAGGAAATAAGCCAAGGATGGCATTGTGGCAAAGCATGTTGGGCTGCATTACTTTAAATTAAAACATGGTAGAAAATCTATATAATCTTGGATTTGGTATGAGATTTAAATACAATACCAATAATACAACCTGTGGGATAAAAATTAAACAATTGGATATAATTAAAATTATGATACCTTTTAAAAATGTCTATAAAAATTACTACTAAGAGAAGGATATGCAAGACACAGACAAGAAGAAAATATTTACAGAACATATCTGTTCTTGTATCTTGTATCTCAGATAGACATAGGATTCTTTTTTTTTTTTTTTTTGACAGGCAGAGTTAGAGAGAGAGAGAGAGAAATGTCGTCCTTTTTCTGTTGTTTCACCCCCCCCCCCCCGGCTCAAATGGCCACTACAGCAGGTGCGCTGCGGCCAGCGCACTGCGCAGATCCGAAGCCAAGAGCCAGGTGCTTCTCCTGGTCTCCCATGGGGTGCAGGGCCCAAGCACTTGGGCCATCCTCCACTGCACTCCCTGGCCACAGCAGAGAGCTGGACTGGAAGAGGAGCAACCGGGACAGAACCGGCGCCCCAACCGGGACTAGAACTCGGGGTGCCGGTGCCACAGGCAGAGGATTAACCTAGTGAGCCACGGCTCTGGCCAGGACTCTTGAAACTCTATAAGAAAAAAAAAATTTTAAATGAGCAAAATATCACCACGTCACCAAAGAACACATATAAGTGGCAAATGATAGGAGAAAAAAATGAAGATGTTCAACATCATTTGAGCATACTATACACCTATTAGAATGGCAAAAATCCAAATCCACAAACTTGACAACTGCATCTACTGGTGAAGACAGGAACAAGAATGAAAATGCCATAGGCACTTTGCAAGATGGCTTGGCAGATTTTTACAAACTAAACAGTCTCAGTAAATGGCTGAGTAATTTTATGTCTAGGTATTTATCCAACTTATTTCAAATTTACTTCCACATAAGAACTGGCACACAAATATTTGTAACAGCTTTGATCATAATCATAAAACCAAGAAACAACAAGGCTGTCCAGGCAAGAGAGAATCAGTAAATAAACCATTGTGCATTCCTACAACAAAATAGTATTTTGAGATAAAAAGTGATGAACTAATGAGAAAACGTGGATGATTCTCAAGTTCATATTGCACAAAAAATAAATCAGACTGAGAAAGCTGCATGCCTCATGATTCCAATTATCTGACATTCTACAATGAGTAAAACTATAGAGACCATGAAGAGATCAGTGATTGCCAGGAATACAGTGGTGAGGTGAAAAAAAAGGGCTAAGCACTTTAACCACTAAGGATTTGTATGGTAGGAAATCTATGCTGTATGCCACTGCAATAGGGAGAAAAAGACATTTAACATTTGTCAAATTCCACAGAACTTTACAGCACAAAAGAGTAAATCTTGGGGCCAGCACTGTGGCATAGCAGCTTAAAGCCCTGGCCTGAAGTGCTGGCTTCCCATATGGGCGCCAGTTCATATCCTGGCTACTCCTCTTCCAGTCCAGCTCTCTGCTGTGGCCTGGGAAAGCAGTGGCGGATGGCCCAAGTCCTTGGACCCCTGCACCCATGTGGGAGACCCAGAAGAAGATCCTGGCTCCTGGTCCCGGCTTCAGATCAGCACAGCTCTGGCTGTTGCAGACATCTGGGGAGTGAACCAGCAGATGGAAGACCTCTCTGTCTCTACCTCTCTCTATAATTCTGTCTTTCAAATAAATAAAATAAATCTTAAAAAAAGAGTAAATCTTAAATATATGCTAATTTTCACAAGTCATTGAGGAATCTCAGAATGGAGTATACAGTATGAGCCCAAAAATTTCATTTTATATATATAGTATATACAATGAATATATATATATATATATATATATATATATATATACTATATATATATGAAACAACATTATGAAATGGGGAGTGGAATATTGATAATATTGATAAAAACATGTTGACAGAAGAACTTGAAAAATAGAGTCTAAAACAAAAGTCAAAATGAGCTTTACATAGGTACTACAATCTAGTTGATATATTTTCTCAGATGTGTGTGAGTTAGTGATTCTAAAACCACTGTACAGAGTATTGTATTGAACACTTAAGTATATGGATGGCAGGCATGGGAACCAATTTTTCATGGTTGGGGAGGGGTATTACAGAGAAGCAATGGAAGATGAAAATAATGAGCTATGTAGTAATACAGAAATACTTTATAATTCTAAATATGCTAAGATACACATATAACTCCTTGCTCTGTAAACAAAGAAGTCCTAGTAGCAATGACATCCCAGTATTAATGAACACATTGATAATAATACTTAGAACTTGGTCTCTAACACCATTCACCAGTAAAAAGAATGAAGATTCCTTAGAGAAATGGATGATTCTAGGATTGGGGCACAAAACATACATGATGAATCTGGAATACATTATAGTGACAGAAGCTAAGGAAGTGATAAATACACACCCATGCACACACACATACACACACAATCACTGAGTTATATCAGAGGGACACAGGACTTACTTAAGAATAAAGACCTCCCAGTAACCAGAGCTAGAACAATTTGAACATCATAATAAGGTAGCAATGGTTTATAATCCAAAATATAAATTAAATATCTATGAATCATATATTTGTAAATGACTAAGTAAGTAGCAATTAGAGAGAGCAATTAGAGAGTATGGCACTTTTATAATCCTCTTATGCAGAAGAATTTCAATATGCTTTAAGTTTTCACCTTGAAAGTAGAATATAACTTCCCACTCAAGTACTGTCTGTACCTAAATAATTTCCCCAAAACAAATGTAGAGAGAAAAAATAATAACTTTCCTTACACTGCAAACACTACATCAGCTGATGGTGAATATTAACATCAACCATAATAAGTTAAAAGTATGTGTCCTAAATTTGAAGTGAAATTGTGGTATTTTCTCCATAGTCTTCCACCTACAATCCAAAACCCCAGTCTAGTTATGAGAGAATCATCTGACAACTATAAATTGCTGGACATTGCAAAAAATATCTACACAATAGTGCTCAGGTTGTTGGTCATCATCAACCAGTAATATCTGATAAACTGTTATCAGCAAAAGACCCTAAGAAAATATGACTACTACATGTAATTTGGTCTGCTCGATCAGATCCTAAAATAGAGAAAGGACATTTGGGAAAAAACTGAAAAAAATTGAATAATGTATGGACTTCAGGGAGGAAGGAAATATCATTATATTCTTAGAATTATATCTATGAGCTATATTGAATCTGTCCTCTTTGTACTGATATAACATTAACATTTGAAAATAAAGGGAAAATGATAATAAATCAATATCAGTTAATTACTTGTGACAAATATGTTATACTAATGTAAAATTTTAAAAAGAGGGAAACAGAGTATGGCACAAATGAGAAGCCACTGTATTATCTTCACCATAACTTTAAACCTAAAGCTGTTCTAAATTTAAAAGTTCATCTAAGAATGGGAACATTGAAATATGAGAGGAGGATTTCATATGAAAACAATTGGCTTTTTCAGAGCAGTTTCTGAATCTAGATATAAACTAGTGTACGGTAACTGTTCAGGCATTGACTCAAAGTGAAAAGGCATAACAACAAAAATAACATCCAGAAATACAACCCAGTCACACACCCCTCCATTTACAAAGGTTTGACCCAAGGGTAGTAAGATATTTGAAGAACTCTAGGGAAGACCAGATGACTAACAATGATGTTACACATAATTCTAACAGCACATGGATAACACACTGTTGTTTACAATAGCTTTGGTCTGGTGACCTATTTTTTTATAAATAAAGTTTTATGGGAACACAAACATCTTCATCTTGTCACAAACCTCTTTTCTATGGCTGCTTTTACTTTCTAATGGCAGAGTTGAGTAGTGGTAACAAAATGTAGCTTTCAAAGCCTAAAATATTTATTATCTGACTCTTTACAGAAGAAATATTGCCAACTCCAGTAGTAGTCATTACCAGTCTTTTAAGCCTTTAAATGTCATGAATCCACATTCCCATCTTCTCCACAAATCCTAAATTGAATGCTTATCTGCTATAAATTTTGATCCATATCCACTCTATCCAAGGTGCTGCCTAATATGCTACACTCTCCAGCATGTTCTATGCATTTTCCAAAGGGAAAGCAAACATCGCTTTCAAATAAACAATGATTGGTCCCCGAGGACAGCAATAAAGAGTGAATAACCAGATAGAGAGCGAAGCATACAATATTAGTGAATGCAACCTTACCTGCAGCACATTGTTTTAATCCATTTCTCACCTCTCATCCTAGACCTCATCTCCTATCAGTGGTGGAAAGTGATATTAATGCTACAAGACTTTGGTCTCACACTCACAGAAAGAGTAAGTTGTTGATTCCTTGTTTCCAGCTTACCTGATGGAAAACTGCTTCTTTCTTCTTTCCTTTTTTCCTGTCTTCCTTCTTTCATTCTTTCCTTCCATTATTTTGTTATTCCTCTTCTCTATTCAAGGTTTCTTGTAAAAATTTGTGTTCATTCATCATTTGAAAATGTACTGCATATTAGAATGATGTCCAGGGCCAATAAGTCACAACTCTGAAAGGAATTCTTGTTTTAGAAGTCTTAGAACTCCAAAAACATTATGACTGATCAAGTACCATAATAAAAGTATAAATAGGACATCATTATGGAAGATTATTAGAAGAATTGATGTTTGTGTAACAAACATTTTCTTATTACTTATTCATACCAGAACTAGATAAAGAAGATATTTGGCCTTAAAGATTTAACTCAGAGACCTCTCACATATGAGAGGAAATAATCACAGAAAATATGAATATTCCTTACAGTTGTATAATACCTACCAGTTCACAAGTCACTTATAATCTAAAGACAAGCTTATAAAATATAAAAAATATATAACAGTCAAGAGAAGTGTACACAGTGTATGTGCATCCCTTCCACTGTTTTATTCACAAGTCTCTATTTCAGGATGATGTTTCCCACTAATTCTGGTCATCACTCACATTTATTCTAAGTTGGAGACTCAACAGTTGCACAAGATCAAGATCTGACATCCAGGTTGAAAAACGTGTGCAATCCTATCTGCACATCAACTTAAAAGTATGAAAGCTACTAAGCAATAGTGCTTGCTGCTTACGTAGATTCATGAAGAGAGAATGAGGAAGAAAGAGTGAGAATGAGTGAGTTCCATTATTCTGGGGCTCTCTGGAATCCCATTTTCATCAGACTGAGTTTGCCTCAAGGGTAGGAAAACACATTTCACCGAAGCTTTTCCTCCCCACACTTACCACAGTGTTAAGTACCATGGTGTTCAATCAATTGAATGAATTTTACTTTTTCGTAATAATCTGTTCTCATTATCCCTTTTGGACATTCCCTGGTGACACCTGATATCCTTTGCAAAGGCTCTTACTGCTTGCCCTTGTATTTGTCAAGGCTAAGTCCTATGGCTAGAACATCCCTAAACTAGATACTACCTAAGTTCTTATGCTGGTTCCACTTATCATTTCTGAAGAAGGGGGATTGCTTTGTCAGGAAGTGTTGATGGATAATTTTTTCAACAATTTTTCTCTTTTCTCATTCTTCCTTTCATTGGAATTGTTCTTTCTACCTGTCATGAGAAAATACCATCTACCCCAGTATTCATATCTTTTGGATGGATCTCAGAGAAAAAGCTTTTTTATTTTTTTTTCTTTTAGGACACTATCCTCAACTTACTGTCATATTAGCATATTAGCTTTGCACTTACCCACACTCATAATTTTTTTTTTACAGGCAGAGTGTACAGTGAAAGAGAGAGAGACAGAGAGAAAGGTCTTCCTTTTTCCGTTGGTTCACCCTCCAATGGCCAGTATGGCTGGCGCGCTGTGGCTGGCACACCACGCAGATCCGAAGCCAGGAGCCAGGTGCCTCTCCTGGTCTCCCATGCGGGTGCAGGGCCCAAGGACTTGGGCCATCCTCCACTGCCTTCCCGGGCCACAGCAGAGAACTGGACTAGAAGAGGAGCACCCGGGACAGAATCCGGCGCCCCAACTGGGACTAGAACCCAGGGTGCCAGCGCCGCAAGGCAGAGGATTAGCCTAGTGAGCTGCGGTGCCGGCCCCACACTCATAATTTTAATCATTCTTTCCTAAGCACACCTCACAATGTTTTGCTTTGCTTTTGTTAATTCTCTATTAAGGCAAATGTATAACCAATATAAACTTCCAACCCACTTATAATCAGATTTCTTTCTGGAAGCTTTTCATTCCTAGAGTGGGCTGGTATAAATGACTCTGGGTTAGATCTAAAATATCTATCACTGAATGAGATATAGGACCCCAAAATCTCTCTCCATGCTTAAAGGGCATTTTTGATTCATGCTAAAATGGTTTGAATTTGTTGATATAGGGTATCCCAGACTAAGCCAAGTATTTCAGTGATGAGTTATCTGTATAAAGAGAGGACTCTCAAATAGACCAAGCATGACTGACCCTGTTGTTGTGAAGCAGGGTTTCTGAGTCTCAGAAGCAAAGCAAACAATTCTCCAAAATATTGTATTTCCAAGAAAAGTATTATGGAAATATGAACACCACTTTTATATAAGCCCTTCCCCTATATCTCTGATTTAGGTATATCTCAGGTTAGTTCTCAACACTTTTCTTGGATCCTATCTACTCTTCACAATTATAAATGTCAAGATAACAAGCCTGTAGGTGTTCTATTGCACAGTAGGGAAATAATAGTTAACAATAACATACTGTATTTGTCTAAATAGCTAGAAGAAAAACTTCTGAATGTATATACTATAAAGAAACATTGAATATATGAAGCAATGAATACTAATTATCCTAATGTGATCATTAAAATCTATGCATGTATCAAAATATTACATTGTACCCAATTAAAATGTACAATTACTTTTTGTCACTAAAAATTAATTAAAAAAAATCTCTAGGTGACCCAGAAAGTCAATATTGGTTCAAAATTTTCTTATCTGAAGACGTCTTCAATTATCTCTATCTATCTCATTGTGTTGTTTGCAACATTACAAATTCTCTGAATTTTAGGACTTTATTTATAAAATCAGAAGCATTGTGCTCTCAAAGATTATTTAAAAACACAAAAATGCTGTGCAAGAAAAATATCACAATGATTGGCATGCTTTAGAGACTTAATAAATATTAATTGTATTGAAGAGAGTCAATAAAGGGACAATTTTTTTCTTCACACACACACACACGGATGAGAAAATGACAATTAACGTTCCCATCATACCACTGTTTATAAACAAATAAAGCCTCCATTTAACTCAGGGAAACATTCTTTTCTAAAAAATCTAATCCAGATCTAGAAGAGGACTAATTAGATTGATTTTGAATCATATTAAGATAGGAAGAACATACATTATAAACGAAACCTGCTTGGAATATGTTAAAATTTCTCAAGTTCTCTCATGTTCTTTCCCTTCCACTTGTCAAAGTTACAAATATCAAGACTCCAAAATATCTTGTGAAATGCAACATTTACTTTATTTCTGCTAAAAGTTGTTAAGTTGAAAATTTTCTTGCTTAAAAGCATGCTTAATTTTTCTGACCACAACTGAGTATCAGGGAACAAGCAAAAAGAGACCAGGATTCCTAAAATCTATATTGCAGTGTGTACACATTGAACTTACTTATTCTTTACTAACAAGGAATCCCTTGGATATTCACTTGAAATTATGTGCATTATCTTGTCACAATCATGATAACAACAGTTATTTGATATCTTAATTTATAAAATACATTTAGTATCAAATTAAAGTGTCAATTACTAGGAATATTCACATGAAAAGATATTAAGAAACTTAAAATGACAGTAAAATAAGTAATAGTTAACACAAAAATTGATCAAAAATTTTAGTATAACAAGTTAAAAGTTCAATGCCATCATCATTATCTGAGGAAGGAATTTGTTGTCTGCAAATACATCCTGGGTAATATCAACAATACAACAGAGTTAGAAGCTGTAGACTCTCTCTCTGCCTACACAGAATAAACAGTGACACGTGAATAAATTATCTCCAAGAGAAATGCAGAAATTAGCTGTGAGTCCCTTGCATACAAAATGATTGAGAAAATATCCACATTGAAAGCAGTACGGAAAAGTGAGACACACTCTTGTCATAAACTCCACCCCCAGCATAGGACCAGACACCTGGGAGGGAATGTCTGACTGCTAGCTTCCTCTTGAGAAGCCAAGAATATAGATTACACATCCAGTAGCACAACTGTCATGGCTGCTACACATGAGACTGGCTCCTAACTCACCTTCCTCTTACAGCTGATGGGGCTCAGTACTCACTAGCCTCCATGGACCACAGAGGATGCGAGAAAGGTTTTTAAACAGATGAACAATCACTCCCTTGTCCCTGCCCCATGGTTCATCACAGATTAAGCAGGCAATAAACCCCAACTCCTAGCTTCTCCCTGGAAAAGTTTAGAATGCACATCTAATGTGCTGACTTTTCCAGCTATTTCTGGACCCCCTGGCTTCTAAGTTTGCTGCCTCTGAGGGCTGTTAAGAGAAGCACTCACTAGTTCTCTGAAAATTGAATGGACAGGGATACTTTATGTAACCAGAGAGGATTGAATAGGCAGTTGGGATATTCCATGACTCCATCCTCCAATTCATTCTAGTGATAAAAGCAAATTCAGGCCCCCAATTTCTCCAGGTACTAACCAGAGACTGACTTCTAACTAGCCCATCTCTGAGAGCTTACAGGATCCATCATTTATGAGATCCATAGGGTAACAGAAAGGAAACCAATGATTTAAAAGAGCATGTGATCTGAAAGAGAATGCAAGCACTCATCAGCTCTACTCTTCCTGAATTGACACAAACAGGTGATAAACTCCATTTCCAAGCTTCTCCCTGAGGAAAGAAGGAAGTGGACAAGATATCTAGCATCCCTACATTCTGGCTGCTACTTGAGGGACTGGCTCATATCTTGCCTGTCTTGAGGCACTGACATGATTTGGTGTACCCCAGTCTCCTGGGAGCCACTAAGAATCAAGACAGTGGTTTGGACAGACATAAAGGTTTGAGAGGCTCCTAGAATCTCTAATTGAGCTGCTGATGAGGTTCATCTTCTATAAAAGATCTGTTTATAAAGATGAATAGATGGGACTGTTTTGTCTAATGTTCAGAACCAGAGAACCAGAAATTCTCTGGTTCTGAACATTAGACAAAACAGTCCCATCTACTCAGGATAAATATGCTCCAAATAAAAGATAAAAGATAAATCTCAGGAACAAATCCTAATAAAATCTTGTGTGATTTTCCTGAAAGGTAATTTTAAAAACTTGCATGAATATACTTACTGAGATCAGGTGAACAGTGCATTAAGAAGCAGAGAATTCAACAAAGATAGGAAATATTTTTAAAGTTGTTTTTATTTATTTGAAAGTCACAGTGAGAGAGAGAGAGAGAGAGAGAATGAGAATCTTGCATCTGTTAGGTAACTACCCAAATACCTGCAATAGCCAGTGCTGAACCAGGCCAAAGCCAGGAGCCACATGGGTGGCAAGAACCCAAGAACTTGGGTTATCATCTGCTGCCTTACAGGCACATTAGCAGGAAGCTGGATCAAAAGCAGAAGCATGACTTGATTACAGGCACTCCTATATGGGATGCAGTTTTTCTAAGTGGTGGTTTAACCCACTGTAACACAACACCTGCCCCATGGAAATATTTTTAAAGTATTAAAGAGAAAACAGAGCTGAAGACTACAATAACTTTATTTAAAACTCAATAGAGAGGTTCAGCAGCAGACTTGATACAGCAGAAGAAAGAATCAGCAAACTCAAAATCCTCCAGAAGAGCCAAAAGAAAGATATAATGGAAAAGCTTGAAGGCAGCAAAAGGAACTTATGAGACAGACTTAGGTAGATCAACACAAACATGATGCAAGCCACATTAGGAAAGAGAAAGTAAAAGGGGAAGAAGATTCACTCTAAGAAATAATGGCTAAAACTTCCTAAATCTGGGATGGAAACAGACATTCAGATTCAGGAAGCCTAAAGGACAAGAAATAAGATGAATCCAAAGACTGAGACTTCTTATAATCCAATTGTCAAAAATTAAACATGGAAATGGTGAAAGCAGCAACAGAAAAATTATCTATTACATTCAAAGAAATTCTGTAAAACTCACAGAGGATGTTTCATAAAAGAAAAAAGAAAAATTTTAGACCAGAGTTAGTTGAACGCTGTATTCAAAGTGCTGAAACCGTTAAGAGCAGGTGGTATTTATCCCTGGGACATAAAGTTGATTCAACTTAGGTCAGTCAATCATTGCAACATACCACATTAATAAAATGAAAGATAAAATCCTATGACTATCTTAATAGATGTAGATAAAACATTTCACAGATTTCAGCATTCATCATAATAAAAACTTATAAATAAATATATATATAGAAGGAACTTATCATAACACAGTAAAATCCATTGATGAAAAGCCCATAGCTGAGATAATCAGTGGGGCAAAACTAAAATATTTTTCTGTAAGGACAAGCATAAGACAAGGATGCAATCCTAACCACTTTTATTCAACACAGTATGGAAATAATAGTCAAATAATTTAGGTGAGAAAAAAAGCAGATACCCAAATAATAAAGAAAGAAGGAAAATTATCTCTGTTTGCAGATAATATAGTCACATATGTAGAAAACTTAAAAAACTTCATAAGACTTGAAATTAGTAAACAAATTCAGAATATAAAGCAGAATATAAAGCAAAAAAGGGATGGGCATTTGGTGCAGAAGTTAAGTAGCCGTTTGATAGGTCCACATATTTTCCCAGAGTGTCTGGGTTCAAGTTGCAGCCCCATGTCCAGCTATAAGTCCCTGCTAACACACATCCTCAGAAGCAGCAAATGATGCTTCCTGGGGTGCTTACCACCCATGTGAGAGACAAGCACTGAGTTCCAGGCTCCTGGTTTTGGCCGGGCTCAGCCCCAGCTGTTGCAGGCATACAGGGAGTAAATCAATAGATGCAATATCTCTCTATGCTTCTCTTTTTCTCTCTCTTTGTGTGAGAGAATGTTATCATATTTATGATAACATCAAAAGCCATAAACTACTTAGGAATAAATTTAATCAAATAGATGAAATACATGTTGATTAAACAACATAAAACAGTGATGAGAGGAATTAAAAATGACACAAATTAAAAGATATCCAGTGTAAATAGATTAGAAAAAATAATATTGCTAAAATGTCCATACTGCCTAAAGTGATCTGCAGGTTCAATGCAAAAGTTCCAGTGATATTTTTCACAGAAATGGAAAAAAGCCTAAAAATCATGCAGGACCACTAAAAACAACAAATACCTACAGTAATCTTGAGCAAGGGATCAAATCCTGGGATGGTGTTTGGCACAGTGGTTAACAATACCAGGGATTCCCACAAAGATTTATTGCCAGCTCCACTTTAGATTCCAGCTTTTTGCTAATGCACACCGTGGGAGGCAGTATGTGATGGCTCAAATACTAAAAACATTGAATTCTGGGATTCTGATTTTGGTCTGGCCCAGCAACAACTATTGCAGGCATTTGGTGAGTAAACCAGTAGATTAGGATCTGTCTTTCTGTGTCTTTCTTTGTCTCCTTGTATTTCAAATAAATATGTAAATAAAAATTTTAAGGAGATCAGAATAGATGTATCATATTTCTTAGTATATGTGCTTCCGCAGTGAGCAAATTGTGTCATATTTCTTGATTGCCAACTACCATGCAAAGTTATAGTCATCAATGCAGAGTGGCACTGGCATAAAAACATACACATAAACCAGTGAAAAAGAATAGTCTTGAAATAAGTCCATGTATAAATGACAAATCCATATTTCACAAAGGCACCAAGAATACACAGTAAGTACACCAATATTATAAGTCACAGTAATAGGTGTAAGTAAACAAAAATATGTAAATGAATGAGACTGGGCAAACTGGATTATCGACAGGCAGAAGAAAAAATGGACCTATGTCATCTACCATACATAAAAGTATTAAAAGGGAACCTTGTACATTATCATGGAGAATATAAACTGGTACAGCCTTTATGAAGCCTCCTTTAAAAATTAAAAATTGAATCACCATATGATCCAGCTGTTCCATCAGGTGAGTATATAGCCCAAGGATACTAAGTCAGTATCTTGCAGGGTTGTCTTCAGTCCTGTGTTTTTTGCTGCATTATTCATAATAGCTAAAATATGGAATCATTCAGAGTATGTCCATGGATGAATGGATAAAGAAACTATATATACATGTAAAACATATATATTATAACATATATGACATGTTGTACTATATAACTTCAACCTTAAACAATAAATTATCCCATTTCTTTTTTTTTTTTTTTTTTTTTTTTGACAGGCAGAGTTAGACAGTGAGAGAGAGAGAGACAGAGAGAAAGGTCTTCCTTCCGTTGGTTCACTCCCCTAATGGCTGCTACAGCCGGCACTACACCGATCCAAAGCCAGTAGCCAGGTGCTTTCTCCTGGTATCCCATGCAGGTACCTTCCCAGGCCACAGCAGAGAGCTGGACTGGAAGAGGAGCAACTGGGACTAGAACCTGGGGTGTTGGCGCCACAGGTGAAAGATGAGCCAAGTGAGCCGTGGTGCCGGCCAAATTATCCCATTTCTTTTTTGACAGTCAGAGAGGGCAGGGAGAGAGAGAGACAGAGAGAAAGGTCTTCCTTTTGCCGTTGGTTCACCCTCTAATGGCCGCCGCTGCCGGCGCGCGGAGGCTGGCGCACTGCACTGATCCGAAGGCAGGAGCCAGGTGCTTCTCCTGGTCTCCCATGGGGTGCAGGGCCCAAGCACTTGGGCCATCCTCCACTGCCTTCCCAAGCCACAGCAGAGAGCTGGACTGGAAGAGGAGCAACCGGGACTAGTACCTGGTTCCCATATGGGATGCCGGTGCCACAGGTGGAGGATTAACCTAGTGCACCACGGCGCCGGCCCGAATTGTCCCATTTCTTACAACACTGATGTATTTAGTAGTCGTTATGCTAGATAAAATAAACCAGATGCAGATAAACAACATATAATCTCACTTATGTGTGAGGGAATTTGGAACTACAGAACAAAACAGAATCAGAGTATATTATAAACAATGATTCTATGAACATCCTTTCAAAAATGTTTTTGTTAACTGCAAGACAAAGCATCCGTTGTATTAGTTACTAAAAATGGAATTGCAAATGATATGAGCTTCTAACTTTGATGTATATTGCTAGCTAGTGCTCTAGGAAAATTCGATCATCCGTGAAAAAAAAAATTTCAAATGTATCTTGCATTGATGAATACTCACCTCTGAAATATATTCCAATTGACAAATCATTCTACTAATTCCTAGAAACAAACTAGTATTGATTTAAGACCTAAAGTAATTGCAGTTTAGGCCACAGAATGAGCCAGGTCTAGATTTCTTTTTTAATCATTTTAATCAAGAATAAATGAAAAGCATATAATTAAAAATAACCATTCACTGATTCAAAGGATACACTATACCTATATCATACACTTGAGTATAAAATTATATGCCTAACTTCAATATTATACAACATGCCATGATTGGATAGACTGTTTGCAATTATAATTCCCACCTCTATATTGGACCCTTTGCAATGTGACTGCAAGTCTCTTCCTATAAAAGGTAGAATTACATCTCGCCACCAAAAATGCAGTGTCCATGTTACTTGTTTTGACAAATAGAAAGCAACAGAGGTGACCGTGTGCCAGCTCTGCATCAGTCCATCAACTCACTCCTGGAAATTTGCTCAGTTACTACAGATAGAGCTAACCTGCTGAATGACAAAAGTACTTGGACTAGTGTTCCAGCCCTCTAAAGCAAAATCACAAATGCATGAGTAAATCAACCCAAGATCAAAAGGCCGCCTAGCTAGCTAGCAAGCTCAGCTTAAACTGCTAAAATACATAACAAAAATTCAACATATAGTAGTTATTTTAAGCAATTAAGTTTTCACATGTATTTTTATGCTAATACATTGAGCATATTTCTCACAAAATTTAATTAACAGGAAAAATAAGAAGAGCTCCTAAATCTAGAAGAATAGGATTTTTTTCCTGTAAGATATAGCTTTTAGTTTGAATCTGAAAGGAGGACCTAAAATCCAATACATGACGTTTACAGAGGAAAATTCCAAGCAGACAGAGGAACTGTCTCAGTTATCAACTTTTAGAGGAATGTTTATAGGCATTGTTAAAAAAAATGAACACTAATACACAACAAGATTGACGTGTTTGTATCATAGAGTATTGTCAGAATTAAACAACTCAAGACAGGTAACACACCTAACACTAGTTTTAGATGCCAACTCAAGAGTCTGATTTGCTCTGCTAACCTTTCCGATTGTTTCTGTGTCATACATATGCACGTGACACATGGAAATGTGCAGGAAACAGCCAAGGCAGGAAAAGAAAATTGCTGGGAGAGGCAGAAGCATCAGTGCACTTGGGTTTATTTAGGCTACGCCCCTAAACAGTAGTTTGTAGCTGACCGAGAATTTCACATTTTTTCATTCACTGTCTACAACCAGCTGAATAATTTCACACATACTTATTGTCTGACTTCTGTGTTTCAGGCATTGTGTAAGATAATGTTTAAGTAATGTAGGAGCAACTACAGATAGTACATTCATGCACCCTGAAAATCTTGCTTCTAACGAAGATTCCATCTCCAGTTTACCAACAGGAAGTTTAAATAAAATATTCAGGCTCATTCCAGCAAGTGTGTCTAAACTTTGTGAATTAATATTATCCCAGTCTGAAATTATTTTCCTACTGCTATAATTTTTCAAATATACCAAATAAGCATATTAGCATTTATTTTGACATTCTAACTTTTAATATAAAAAGTAGTAAAACAAATCCTTTGAAAAATCTATCTTTTCTTAGCCCCTTTGTTTTATAAAGTGAATCAGAAAGCTATATTTGAAAGTAACCTATCATAAACATTAATCAAGATAGTGATTCGACACAGAATTAAGTAGATTTGTTTTCATTTCCCAAGTTTTCCTTTGCATATTTTGTGTGTGCAAGTTATTCCTTACCTTTTTGATATATTGTTTGAAAATTTGCTTTTTTATTTTCATCATTAATTTTGAAAACCCCTGCATTGTTAACATCTTAAGTTGGGTTATGGTAGAGAAACATTCCAACAGGAAGTTTAGCTGCATTTCTGACCTATTATACAAGTAATTTTCTCATTCACTGATTTGTTTATTGAAAATATTGTTTGCAATGGTATGAACTAACCAAAAAGTCTAAGTAACTTCTAACAATCCTAGTGGGTAATGGTAAATGCATGAAATTACAAAGTATGCCAATAACTTTATATTGTAAAACATAGATCCAAATTTTCTACAGAACGACCAAGCTTGAAACAAAAGGAATTTTTTTTCCTTTTACAGCAACATGTACACATTGTTAAGAGAGAAAATATCCTATTTGTTTAGCAAGTAGTAGAAAGAACTGCATGTTTTTGTCAAGGATTCTCCTTTTATTTGTAAATGCCCATTATTCAATTTCACTAGTTTGTTTTAGCATGCAGCATTTCAGTGCACTAAGACCGTTATGTTAATATAATAGATGTCTATCAAACCATCAAACATTTATTACAATTAACTAGAGTGTTTTTAAAATAAGATTAAATTATGATTTATTTTGAATTTTGGTTCAATAAGCCAAAGTTCTTTTTTCAAAGATTGAAAATTGACTGATCATGGTAAATAATGATTACAAAATAGATTTTTTAGAAGAGTATGCTCAGGAAAAATGTGATATTTTGTATGCTATCTTTTAAGTTGGAGCCAGTTCTTCTCATGAAGTGAATTAGGTATTTGCTACATTCATAGTGTAAAGATATCTGTATTAAGCAGAGGCAGAAAAAAAAATCTCATTTTCAAAAGCTTATCAACACTTAGCAAAGGTTCTAAAATCACCTGGTAATCTTTGATAAATTTGTAATAATATATTTTATTAATATTTAGTGTCTGCAGTGAAGAAGATTGCAATCTTTAATTTTTTGATTTCAAGCAGAAAGTTCAAAACAGTAAGACTTCTATGAAATACTTTAATATCCAGGTAGATCAAAGTTTATCTCTTAAGTGTAAAATTCCCTAAAGTGCACTCATATAACACATGTCAATTTGATTTATAATCTTTTGACTTTTATCATGAATGTTTACCATAGTTTAAACAGATATTAAATGTGAGTATATTAAAATCACACAATAAAAAAGGGTATTCCCTATTTCAGGTTTACTTGAGCTCTACTGACCATAAATAATACATTATTCTAAAATTATGGGGATTAAAATTATGTGGTATTTTAAAAAATTCACTAACTTTTGAACCAAGTTTGCTCAGAAAGTCCTGACATACAACTTACCACATGTGGACATGGGCAACTCATTTGATATCTACCTTCATCTAACTTTCCAAAATATAAAATGGAATAATCAAAATAATTCCTACCTGTCATCTGGTTGTCCATTGCTTTATTATATTGAGTATTTTTCTCAGCTCCTCTGGCACTTGGTACATGTTGAATGACTATTAGGTCAATCTCCAAACGGGAAGATCCACCATTTGACCTAAAACACATATTTTTAAAATTTGTAATTAGATTCCTTATATTTTAAAATAACTATTCCAACGAAAAGAGTATATAAGAAATTCTGATAGCCAAATAATGACTTCCCAATGCTGTCCGTGTCTCAAATGCATGAACCTGTGTACAGATTATCTTACACAGTGAAATGGAGTTTTCAGATGTGTTATAGTTAAGAGCCTTTTATTTCAGACCTATTTTTCAGACTATACAAATAATAAAATGAAAATTGTGCTTCTGACATTGATTTCCAAAGTGGATGAACCAGCCAGGTAACATTTCTCTCCGTTAAATTTTTACATTTTCTGACTTCTTTTCTAATAAAATCATTTTGTTGGAAGATATTGGTATTTTTAAATTCCCCTGCAAAGTAAATCTGGTCTTGATGGTACTGAATATATAATTATTCAAGATACTTTTTTTTTTAACAAATCAGCAGAATAATTACCCCCTCCCAAAACCTGCCCAAGCCCTAAAACCTGGTAACATGTTACCTAACATGGCAAAGAAGAATCCCACAGCAGAACATACTGATGTTGTTAATCAGTGAACTTTAAAGTAGGGATATTGCCTAGTATGATCATGGGCACCCAATGTAATTACAAGGATCTTTTAAAAGTGGAGGGAGGAGCCAGAAGACAGAGTCAGAGTGATGTGATGTCCACTGCTGCACTTAGGACAGAAGGGAGGACTAAAGTCAGGGTGGCTGCCTCTAGGACTGAAAAACCAGGGAATGATCTTCTCCCGAAGTGTGCAGAAGGAAACAGGCTGGCTACTCCCTCGCCTTCAGGACAGTGAAACTTGTTTTTGCCTTCTCACCTCTGCAACTATAAAATACTTTTCTTTTGTTTTAAGCCCGGTACTCTGTGACCATTTGCTATCAGCAACAGAAAACTAATACAGACTTTCAGTTATCCTTTATGCTGAAGAGATCTCTTAATTTACCCTTCTTTTGTTCCAATGTATTTCTTGTATCTTTATTTTCTACAAGAAATAAACTCAAGTTTTTGTGTTTATTTGTAATAATTTGACATTCAGTATAATCCAACTCTTGGTCTCAGCCAGACTCTACAATATGATGCCTCAATGTTTCTAAATTCAGGGCTACAAGAGTTCCACACACATGAGGGTGTCATTGGACTGCATTGGCTTTTCTTTTGTTCACAAGATGGAAGTATCTACATAGGATTCTGTTGTTACTGTCACAAGGAGAGAGGAGAGAGGAGACAGGAGAGAGGAGAGAGAAGAGAGGAGAGAGAG